>NC_133619.1:364059720-364312220 GCF_048593235.1 Sminthopsis crassicaudata | reverse complement strand
TGTTTGTTTCCTAGTATTACTTTCTCCTCCCCTTCCATCCCCAAATTGGAAGAACTTTCTGGACGACTGTGGTGGGCTCAGACACAGCTGTGAAGTAGATGGAGCTTGTTTTGGTCCCTTACCTGCTTTCCTCGTAATCCTTTGGATTCCCTCAAGTTCCACCCTTGTGGAATTCTATGGCTTTTGCCTTTTTTTCCTTGATTCCCAGACCCTCATTCTCCTTTCCACCCTAGGACAACCTGGGGGTAGCCAATCTCCCCGCTCCAGTCCCTGCCCCTACTTTATAATATTCAATTCTTAGGGGTTTTTTTAGGGCCCAAAGGGTATGTATGAGAATATCACAGGCACACTGGGCATGCAGATGTTTCAAACATCAGTGCTTCAGAGATCCCTGATTTCATTCTCCAGTTTAGATGCTCATAGGACGTAGAGCTGGGACTTTATGTCATCTGGTCCAACTTTCTCATTTTCCAGATGAGGAAATAGGCCCAGAATGTTTAAATGATTTACCCAAAGTCACTGAGGAAGCAAGTGGCAGAATAGAGATTTGAGCTCAAGTCTTCTGCTTCCAGATTCATATTCTTTCCAGGAGTCTTTTTACTAATACAGATAACAACCTCTATGCACTTAAAAATATTATAGCTTTTTATTTATAAGATATAGACATGAGTAATTTTACAACACTGACAATTGCCAAGCTTTTTGTTCCAATTTTCCCCTTCTTCCCCCTCCCCCCATGGCAGGTTGACCAATACATGTTAAATATGTTAGAGTATAAATTAAATACAATATATGTATACATGTCCTTACAGTTGTTTTGCTGTACAAAAAGAGTCGGACTTTGAAATAGTGTACAATTAGCCTGTGAAGGAAATCAAAAATGCAGGCGGAACCAAATGTAGTGGTTCATAGTCATCTCCCAGAGTTCTTTCCCCGGGTGTAGCTGGTTCAGTTCATTATTGCTCTATTGGAACTGATTTGATTCATCTCATTGTTGAAGATGGTCACGCCCATCAGAATTGATCATCATACGGTATTGTTGTTGAAGTTCTATGCATTTTTAGTCATATTTCTCATGGGTTTTTATGGCTGGAAAAAATTCAGGCTCTGGTGACCACGATCTTATAATGGGCTTTTATGCTAGATTGCTTGTCAGGTGACAGATACACTTTCTATTGTTGGACCCCAACTGAAGACTTCTCCAGTTTGGTATGGCCTACTTGAACTTGTACTCTGTTGTCCTAGCTTTTTAATTTTTTTTAATTAAAAAAAATTTTTTTTTGCTGAGGCAATTGGGGTTAAATGACTTGCCCAGGGTCACACAGCTAGGAAGTATTTAATGTCTGAGGCCAGATTTGAACTCAAGTCCTCCTGACTTGAGGGTATTGTCCTAGCTTTTAATGACCTAGGTCATGGATGGAGGATTTAAGATGAGGGCATGTATGGATCAGTGAAATCAGAGGCCTCCCTCTCCCTCTATCCCATGTATTCAAGTCTCTCAAATTGAGAATCAGCATGCTGTAAAGAGAGTTGATTTCAATAGCAAAACTTGCATTCAAAATCATCTCTGACACAGAAACAGATTGTGTGACTCTGGATAAGTCATATACCTTTCTCTGCACCTTAGTGAATCCTCTCTAAAATGAAGATATCAAACTCCTAGACTTCTAATGGTCCCTTCCAGCTCTGAATCCAGGGTCTATGTCAACAAGCAAAAATAAGAGCTTGCAAATTTTTCCAGATACCAACTACCCTAACTAATCACTGTCATGTCAAGTACTTATTTAGCTGTCAGGCCCAATGGGATCTCTGACATCTTTAGCAACTACTTTCCTTCAATGGCAGATTTAAAGTTAGAAAGTTTCCATCTGAAGATAAGAGGGTCCCCTTAGAAACTAATTCTAGTTCAGCTTATGTCACAAAAGCGCCAGAATCCCCAAGGACCTGTGGTGGAGACAAGAGTACCCAGGAACCTTCTTGAAATGGAAATCAGTGTCATTTTGCTTGGTTACCTTTTAAATTCTAAAGCCTTTCCTCTGTTGATTACCTAGTAGACAGCTCCTTTGTACATGTTGTCTCCTGTGAGCTTCTGAGAAGGGACCATCTTTTACCTCTGTTATCTCCAGGACTTAAGGAAATGTCTTGCACATAGTAGGCACTTAATAAATTTTTGTTGCTCAATTGAGTGTCATGGGCACAAATCAACTCACTGATTTAAATCAGCTGGAAAAGATCCTTGTGTTCATTGCATCCAGCCCCTCAGTTTTAAAATCACTTAAAAAATCTGATTTTTTATTATCTTTTGTTTTCATTCCATCTTCATTTCTGAACATGTCACTTCTCATTCCCTTTTAAGCCCAGCAAGCCGTTCTCTGTAAAGAGGACACGAAATAGTTCAACAAAACTAACCATCACATCAACTGGGTCTTAGAGTGCTGATGTGCAGTGTATCACTGTCCTTGTCTCCCCTGCCACTGCTACGTAGAACTATGTTTTCTCAACTCTCCCCCAGCATTCATTTTATAGATAAAGAAACTGAAGTCCAAAGAGATGCAGTGTTGGGCTGACCTCATGTCAGTATGTCCTTGTCCTATCTTATCCCTCAAGGCTCTGTTCCTGTGCCTTCCAGGAAAGTGATCAGCTGATAGCAAATGAATGAATGTAAAGTATTTGTGTTGTGCTTACAAGGGGTGTGCTAAGCCTTAAAATGTACTCATTGGCTAACTTGGGGAGCCTTCCCTTGCCATAAGTGTGTATTTCAGTCATGGTCTTTTGAAAATCGGTTCCTCTTTCCTTGGCAATAGGAGGATGAGATTTTAGGGCAGAAAGGAAGGGAAGGAAACATGGCAGGCTGATGGGATAAGGTAACTCAATATGATGCTTTTATCACACAGGTAGGCTGTTGGCTACTTCATCTTCTCAGAGGGCCAGTCTGGGCTTGTGTGTGTATGATTCCTGAATGATATTTAACCTTTTTTTTTTTTTTTAAGCAATGCAATGGTTTAATTCCCTTTAATATCTAACATGTTTAATTGATAAGAGTTCATGACCTTTGAGAAGTAGGTTGTTAGAGTGCTGGATGTGGAGTCAGGAAAAGAGGTTGGGATCCTGCTTTTAACCCTGGCAATAAGCTATGTAATTGGGGGAAAATGACTTAACCTCTCAGCTTCAAGTTCATCCTCTGTAAAATGGGAGTAAGAATAATCAAGTATCTAACTCACAGAGTTGTTATGACATTCAAATTAGATAACATATCTAAAGCAGTTTTCAGATTTTCAATTGATATTTAAATGTTAGCTTGGGAAAAGGAGAGAGATGGGCTGAGATTTGAGTCTTCTGCTTACCCTTCCCCTCCCTTCAAACACTTTCCCCACCTGGCATCTGAAATAATTTGTTTTACCAGAAAACATAAGATTTCATTACATAATCAGAGATAAAATACTTCAAGTAACATTCCTAAATCAGCAGACACTGTGCTTTACATTCATACTCAAGTGTAAATGACTATCATGATATCCTTTCCTGAGAGCAGGACCAGGGGAGGGAGAACAGAAGGGCATTGGGAGGATGATGGCACAGGGGGGATATCATCGAAGGGGAAGAGGATGGGGAGAGATTGAAAGAATCCCCCAAGGGAAGGAGCAATTTCAAGAATCATGTAATAGCTGCAACTGGTCTAATGTACACAAAGAGTATATTATAGACTTGTTAGGTGCTCCCATAATTGCTGGCTGCTAAATTATCAGCAACTTTGCCCGAAGATGTGTCAGGTGAATATGGGATAAGCCATGTCACATGATAGGGAAGGGATGAGTTCAGAAGTACATTGCAACCAACTCTGATGGGCTTCTTACAGCAGATGGTTACATTTTCAGAATCACATCTACAATATGAAAATCGGACGATTCTACAAATCAGGACTTTATTGATTTAAGAAAGTGATAGAGAAAATATTAATGGTGCAGATTAAGCTTAAAAATATTCCAAGGGTACTGGATTGAATGCTTTCTGAAAAGCTGGCTGTTAAACACTTACCAGCATAGTCCTGCCCCTCTCAGCCTCAGCCCTGCTCCTTTTCTTATACTGGCTACTATATCCTAGAGATTCAGAAGCTCTTAGAATGCTTGAGTCTTATAGAGGAAAGGGATGTTAGAGATGAAGTCCAATATCCTGCCAAATGAAGCAGAAAACAAGACTGATAATGGACTCAGTCTGGCCCGGCCTGGAAAGGGCCGTAGGGCTCAGGACAGCCCAGGCTGCACTGCCCAGCTATCATACTAGAAGCTGTCTTGGTATGGAGGGAATAGCCCTGCAGTCCCAGAGGAGGTAGGGAGGGTTGATCCCTGGCTATACGATGGAAAGCAAAGTGTGTGGGAACGTGAGAGAGATCTTTTAAAGTGGGGAAGGAACAGGTTAAAGACTTTCTCTCACTTTCCATGTCTGGTCCTGTTTCTTTTTTACATATTTCTACAGAACCTATTGTGGACAAAGTTCCACTTCCATGGTTTCTTTGAAAGACAGCTTCCCTAAAAAGCCCTTTGACCTTTCTGTTGGCAGCTCTGGGCCTATTTGTTCCTTTTGGACAGATGGACTGGTGAGGCTGATACCTCTCTGTTTCCTGCCCATTCCCAGGAATCTTCTTCCGTGAGTTCTGGGCCAATCCTCTCCCCTTTATTTCACTGAATTCCTTTGAACTTTTCAGCCCCCTCTGACTCAACCTGCCTAGCCCCCAAAAGAGAGTGCAGAATCATCAAGGCATCCCAAGGCTGCAGGAAATGAGGAATAGGGGAATATAGGAAATGCCCAATCAGTGCATCATTGATTCTTATCCCAGTCCAGATTTCCAAAGGTCCTGAGAAGGAAGAGACAGGGAGAAAGGGAAGGAAAACAAGCAGGGCTTTGGAGAGAGCAGAGATGATGGATTCTAGAGTTGTGAACATTCCATATTTCTTAGACTTTGCTACAATCATCAAGGGAGAGCCCAGAACATTTCAGAATCACAAAACGTTGGGGCTAGAATTCTGGAGTGAGAGCCATTGGCAATGCTTGCCCGACTTACACTGGAGGAATCTGCCCAGCCAGAATCTGTCCTTGCTCCCTTGGGTGAAACTTTCTTTTTTTTTTTTTTTTTTTTTTTTTAAATTTTTATTTTATTTTATAATTATAACATTTTTTGACAGTACATATGCATGGGTAATTTTTTACAACATTATCCCTTGCACTTACTTCTGTTCAGATTTTTTCCCTTCCTCCCCTAACCCCCTCCCCCAGATGGCAAGCAGTCTTATACATGTTAAATATATTACAGTATATTCTAGATACAATATATGTGTGTAGAACCGAATTTCTTGTTGCACAGGAAGAATTGGATTCAGAAGGTAAAAATAACAGTTTACACTCATTTCCCAGTGTTCCTTTTCTGGATGTAGCTGGTTCTGTCCATCATTAATCAATTGGAATTGGATTAGCTCTTCTCTATGTTGAAGAAATCCACTTCCATCAGCATACATCCTCGTACAGTATCATTGTTGAAGTGTACAGTGATCTTCTGGTTCTGCTCGTTTCACTCAGCATCAGTTGATGTAAGTCTCTCCAAGCCTCTCTGTATTCATCCTGTTGGTCATTTCTTACAGAACAATAATATTCCATAACCTTCATATACCATAATTTACCCAACCATTCTCCAATTGATGGACATCCATTCATTTTCCAGTTTCTAGCCACTACAAAAAGGGCTGCCACAAACATTTTGGCACATACAGGTCCCTTTCCCTTCCTTAGTATTTCCTTGGGATATAAGCCCAGTAGTAGTATGGCTGGGTCAAAGGGTATGCACATTTTGATAACTTTTTGGGCATAATTCCAGATTACTCTCCAGAATGGTTGGATTCCTTCACAACTCCACCAACAATGCATCAGTGTCCCAGTTTTCCCACAGCCCCTCCAACATTCATTGTTATTTGTTCCTGTCATTTTAGCCAATCTGACAGGTGTGTGATGATATCTCAGAGTTGTCTTAATTTGCATTTCTCTGATCAATAGTGATTTGGAACACTCTTTCATATGAGTGGAAATAGTTTTAATTTCATCATCTGAAAATTGTCTGTTCATATCCTTTGACCATTTATCAATTGGAGAATGGCTTGATTTCTTATAAATTAAAGTCAATTCTCTGTATATTTTGGAGATGAGGCCTTTATCAGAAACTTTAACTGTAAAAATGTTTTCCCAATTTGTTACTTCCCTTCTAATCTTGTTTGCCTTAGTTTTGTTTGTGCAGAAACTTTTTAATTTGGTGTAATCAAAATTTTGTATTTTGTGATCAATAATGGTCTCTAGTTCTCCCTTGCCTGGGGTGAAACTTTCATGCTCTTGGTGGGCTGTTTGTGCCTTCCTAGGTAACCATTGTCATCTCCTATCTGGAGAAAGCTAAAGGATCATTCCCTGGTCTGTACTTATATGCTCCCAGCATGGTATCTGCTACATAGCAAGCGTTTAATACAATGCTTGGATTTTTATAGTGATATTTTGATCCATTGGGAAGAAAACCTTGAACCAAAACCCTTGTAACAAAGATGTGTAGACAAATTCCTGAACCAGCCATGTAAAAAAAAAATCAATTTATCTCCCAAGTCCATTACTTCTGTCAGGAAATCAGCAACATGTTTCCTCCAGCACATATATTTTAAAAAGTAATAATAATTTTTTTAAAAAATAATTAGTTAATTTATTTTTAATCCACATTGCTTTATGAATCATGTTGGGAAAGAAAAATCAGAACAAAAGGGAAAAACCATGGGAGAGAAAAAAAACAACAGAAAAAGACAATTTTTTTTCAATTGACAAACATTCTCTCCCTCTTCTCTCCCCACTATTTCCATAGCTGAGTAATAATAATAACAATAAAGGCCAAAACATTTGTAACAAATACATAGTTAAGCAGAACCAAGTTCCACATTGACCATGTCTGAAAATTTATGTCTCCATTCTCCATTCTGAGTCTATCACCTGTCTGGCAGGATATGGGTAACACTCTTCATCATGAATATTCTGAAATAATAGTTGATTATTGAATTGATCAGAGCTCCAAGTCTTGCAAAGTTGATTTCTTTTCCATCAAGTCTCTTACATGAGCTCATTTTCTTGTGATTAGCTTCTTTCACTTTCCACCAAAAACTATTTAATTAATGGAGACCCCAGGACAGAGCAGCCCAAGGCTTGGGAAATAAGAGATAATTGTTGGTGCCCTCAGCCTTATCTGATATTTTTTGCCCAAGTCATCCAGGGTCCTCATAGTCTGTCCTCTCCCATCTCTCAAAGCTGGCTCTCAAGGATGAATTTAGAACTTGTTTATACTAAGTTGCAAAATAATTGATTAAAGTCTTCTTTCTGAGAAAGTTTTGAGAGATCTACATTGTGTAAATCTTTGTGTAAAGGGACTTTGTATCATAATCTTTGAAATAGGGTGCCATGTTGGTGGCTGGCAAATCACTTAATAAGTCTGAACCTTAGTTTTCTTCTCCATAAATTGGGATGATAATTGTCTGTACTACTTATATCACAGGTTTGTGGTGAGATACAAATGAAAATACACCTGAAAATCGGTTGTAAGAAATGAAGGTGATTTAGTACTTCCCTTAGGCTCTCTTGCTTTAGGTTATCTTGCACAACCAGAATGTTGGGTCCAAGAGGATGCTGACTGACAATAGTCCAGGTATAACAGGATGTCTATAGCTAATGCAGGTGCAGTCTAAAACTGTATGATTGTTATTTGGGCTACAGATGCAGTAGAACTAAAATCACACCCCCTGAGGTATCCTCTCCTCCCACCATAGGTTTTTTTCACCTAATGAATTATGGGGAGGGCACTTGTGTACAAAGTTCTAGCACTGCATGTCCCTTTAAGAATATTAGCATACCAGACACACAAAACACTTGGTTTTCCCAGTTAAAAAAAAAAAAAACAAAAACCGTTTGCTCCCTGCTGAGGTGTTAGTTCCCCTAAGGAGCTTAGTCCACTTGGTAGCATTATAATAAACATTGCCCCTTGACTTGGAAATGGTCTGAGCCTGTGAACTCTTTTGAGACACCTTGTGTCTCATTTTGGTGACTTGTATGGGGAGAGTCTGGCAGCGCTACCAGCTCCTTGTCAAGGTAAGCCCCACTCTGTCCTATACCTGAGACACCCCCAGGTACCTAGGTAGGCTTGCTGGAGCTTTGTTCTGGGGCTTTCCACGGCTTTTTGACTAGGGATTCCTGTTCTTAGAAACACTTGTATTCTCACTTTCTCCCTCTCCAGGACATCAGAAGAAGTGAGTGGCTATGGGAATAGGAACCTTTCATGCCTTGTTGCAAAAATAGAATAGCCCCCTACCATCCCCTGGGACTCTTCCTTAGGTTGCCTCCTGAATAATAGATAAATTTGGCTTGTTGTAGAACACCCTGGAGGTTCAGAAGAAATGGGTCTCTCATTTATAATACTTTTCTTCAGCTTAATCTACTCTGTTACAGTACCATGGACTGAAGTCCCTTACATCCAGGCCTTCATGGCTCTGCCTCAAGACTCTAACTTAAGACAACAAAGTAGGATGTTACTGGCCAAATTTAGTGAGGAAAATTGAAGAAGGTAACCTCCTGGATGACCTCCTCCTTTTCACTTCCTCAGGGCCAAGTGTTTCCCCTTTCTTTAAGTTCAGAAGTCCAGAACTCCTCCCAGGAGCACTCCCCTATCAGGATCTGGACTCTATACTTCATAGCACTCCTCTAACTTCACAGCTCCCCATTCTAAGCCTGTCTAACACAAGGAGCAGAATCTTCTATCTTCCCCCATCTTGACCGCCTGAACATGCTAAGACCCTCTCTAAACTTTGTCCCTTGAATGAGGTTGCTGATGGACAAGGAGGGACTAGTAGAGTCCATGTTCCAGTCACCATGACCAACTTATAGGTCAAAGAGGAACCTGGCTGCTACTCTGAAAATCCCACCAAGTTTAAGGCTGTAGTGCTCCAATTTGATCTCACTTGGGGGGACATTTATATTATCATTTCCTCTTGCTGTACCATTGAAAAGCAAAAAAGAGAATCTGTGATCTCCCCCAGAAATTTGGGGACAATTTAGTGGAGTCTTCCTTGGGGAATAGATACCCTCCTGGGCCAAATGACATTCTTTCTGCCAATTTCATTGGGACTATCAGGATGACAGAGATAGGGCCAGGAGGAGCTATATGTTCCCATGCCTGATGGAAGGCTTGAAAAAGAGGTCAAAAAGCAGGTTAATTATGAGAAAGTCAAGGAAATCACTCAAGACTCTGAAGAGCATCCGGCCCTGTATCAGAGCCCATTGATAGAGCTTTTAAAGAAATACATCAACCTTGACTCCTCTTCCCTGGGGGGTAAAGTGATTCTTAGCATGCCTTCTTTGAGTCAGTCTGCTCCTGACATCTGGAGGAAGCTGCAGAAATTAGCCTTGTGTCCCCAGACACCTCAGGCAAATCTTTGGAGGAGCCTTTGTTAAAAACAATAGAAACTGCACTATGGCTAAAGAACAGGATCACAAGGCTAGGAACAGGGAAACAGGTTCAGCTTTTAGTCACTGTCACAACTGGGACCCCAGAAAGCCCTCCAGCAAACCTTGCAACAAGAGTGCCTGCTTCCAGTGCCACAAAGGGACCACTGGTTCTGTGAATGTCCTTTAGGGATATCCTGAGGAAGAAGCCTCTGGGATTGAGCTTTAACTACAAGCAGACTGGCCATTGGAAGAAAGCTGCCTCCTCCCAATATCTTATCCCCCAGAAACCTCAGGAATTGCAATGATGGCGCAGTGGCTAGAGCACCAGCTTTGAATTCAGGAGGACCGGAGTTCAAATCTGGTCTCAGACACTTAACAGTTCCTAGCTGTGTGACCCTGGGCAAGTCACTTAACCCCAGCCTCCAAAAAAAGTTTTTTTTTTGGTCTCAGACACTTAACACTCATTACTAGCTGTGTGACCTTGGGCAAGTCACTTAGTCTCAATTGCCTCTCAGAAAAAATCTTTTTGAACTCTTTTAAGAAGGCCTTAGGGATTTGAGACCAGTTTATATCCCCCTTTGATGCTTTGCATGTAGATATTCTTCCTCTTCTCAGTTAAAGTTTGATCTTTCACATTACCATAGTAGCCTTCTATGGTCAAGGTTCTTTTTAGTTTCTTGCTCATTTTTGGGTCTATTTTGTATTTTTAAAAATTGAACTCTGCTCCTGGGATATAGAGGGTGCTGTCTCAAGGTTCTTGTGTTGGGAGCTGCAAGTGGCTTTGAGAGCTGGGGGCTTAGTTGCTTGGTAACTTGCTCACTGCATTGAGATATCCTGTTGTTGCCTGATTTTCAGGGCTGGCAATTTGCCTTCTGCTCTGGGGTTATAGTCGATACCAATAGACTGCTGCCAAATTGTCTTGTTGAGCTAGGACTTAGGGACTTTGGTTGCTGATCTGTGTTGTGGCTAAGAGCCTTCCACTGGTTTGACTGGACATTATCTGTGTTCTCCTTTCATCCAAGTGAGACTAATGTTTCTTGAAGCTTTTCCAAGTTATCTTAAGCTGGAACATTGTTTCACTCCTCTTTTCGTAGGTTCAATCAGTCCAGAATCTGAGGGGGAGCTCGTACAACTTCCTGGTTTCTCACCCCTCTTCTCTATCTCTGTCTCTCTCTCTCTCTCTCTCTCTCTCTCTGTTTCTGTCTCTCTGTCTCTCTCTTTCTCTGTCTCTGTCTCTCTTCCCCCATTTATCCACTTATTTCTATCATTCTGTCCATTCATCTATCTAATCTATTTATCATTCTTTTTTATTTTCTTTCTCTCTCTCCCTTTTCCCCTTCTATCTTCCTTTTCTAAGACTGGAAGTCATCAAGCAAGTGATGCTCTGCATTGGGAGAGGGAGTTCCTCAGCAAAAGCTCCTTCCACTGATGAAATCACATTTTCAGTAATACATACATACATATATACATACACACATGCATATTTGTCATAAATTTGACATACATAAAATGAATATTTCCTTATAAAAGAATAGAAAATTGCCTATAACAATCAATTTCTCATAAAATAAAGTATGTATTAAATTTAACAGAATTCTTTGATCAATTTCTTGCTAATCCCTTTTGAACCTCCTTCTTTCAGCTAGGTGGTACAATGGATAGAGTCCCAGGCTCATCTCCCTGAATTCACATCTGGTCTCAGATACTTACTATCTGGGCAAGTTCTTAACTCTGTTTGCTTTACTTTTCTCATCTGTAAATAAAAAAAGACAATGGCAAATCACTTAAGTTCCTTTGCCAAGAAAACTCCAAATAGGATCACAAAGAGTTGGACAGGACTGAAAAACAAATTAACAACAGCAACATTATTCCTCCTTACATACACAACTCCATTTCCCTCACCTCAATTCTTACTTCCCACTATTTCAAATTAAAATCCTCGCTTGAAACAAGTAGAGTCAGGCAAATCAAATCCACATTTTAGCTATCTGATAAGTAGCATCCTATTCTGCCCCTCTAGACTGTTCTTTACCAAGAGTTGTTTTGTTCAACAAGGTGATTTCAGGCAATTCTAATAGACTTGTGTTGGAGAGAGCCTTCTGCATCCAGAGAGAGGACTATGGGAAGTGAACATGTATCACAGCATAGTATTTTTTACTTTTTTTCTTCTTCTTGTTTGCTTATTTGGTTTTTTTTTTCTCTTTTTTTTCCTTTTTGATTGGATTTTTCTTGTGCCACATGATAAATGTGGAAAAACATTTAGAAGAATTGCACTTGTTTAACCTATATTTGATTATTTGCCATGTCTAGGAATAGTGGCCATGTCTAGGAGTAGGCTAGAAGGAAGGGGAAACATTTGGAACAGGGTTTTGCAAGAATGAATGCTGAAAACTATCTTTGCATATATTTTGAAAAATAAAAAGCTATTATTAAAAAAAGAGTGTGTTGTTGTTTAGTCATTTTAGTCATGTCTGACTCTGTGGACAAAGATTAGGGAGGCACAAATCATTTTCAGTTTTCTGGAGTCATGACTAACTATTGAACAATTATTTAATCTATCATAGTTTTACCATATTGTAGTTCTTATTAATATTCTCTTTGTTTACTTAACTGAATAGTTAACACAAGTCTTCCCAGAGTTCACTATTAGTAAGTGAACTCCATGTGGGAAGGGATGGTCTTACTTTTTTTTCTTTGGAGGGAGAGGGACAAGATAATTGAGGTTAAGTGACTTTCCCAGGGTCACTAACCTAGGCTAGATTTGAACTCAGATCCTCCTTTTCCAGTGCCAGGCTCTATCCACTGCATCACCATGCAGTCCTCTCACTTACTTTTAATTGTATCTTCAGTTTACAGTTTTATTATTATTCAATATTATTAGTGTCCAACACATAGTGTTTAACAAATTCTCTCTCTCTGTGTCTCTGTTTCTGTCTCTCCTGCTCTCTCTGTATCTCTCTCCCTTTGTCTCCATTTCTCCATCTTTTTCTCTCCCCCATCAATCATCTATCTATTTAGCTATATCTTCTATTTATTACATATATGCATTACCCATATATATTCTTTATATATTATTATCTATCTCTATCTACCTGTCACATTATCTATGTGTCTGCCTATCTACCTATCTAGCTATCATCTTATCTTCCTCCAGTTTTTCTATGAACTTTAATAGTCCTTGTTATTTCCTCCTTTGTGTTGTAGTTATTGTTATATGTCTTACATTCCCTACTTGATTATAAGCTCCTCAAGACCATGTCTGATAGTTCTTTACATTTCCCCTGGTGTCCTATATGAACTCCCTGGTTATGCACTCCTGCTAGTCCTATGTTATAGCTCTTCTCTAGATGAATAGACGGTCTTCTTGAGTTTCTAAGGCTGAGAATTCATCACCTTGCAGCCAGACTAATGATGAACCCCCTCAGACTTCATGAAGATAATTTTTGGCCAACAGACATACATAGTTTATCACCAGGATTTATGATAATAAGGGCTTAACAGATATCCATAGAATTGAATTGACTGACAGATAATAGGTGAAAATAAGTATTTCACAATTAAATTCCTACAGAGATATGACCCTATATCCTCTGTAGATAGCCATGTAGAAAGAATATAGATGTCAGCATTTTGCTGAATTCCCAAAATAGAGTTGGGGAAATTATCATCAACATTCATTTTTACACTTTGGGTGGGGCAAAAAGGTGGAGTGTAGGAGACGTTTCCTTAATTTCTGAAAGAATTAAAAGAAACTCCTATTTTCAAAATGACTTGCTATTTGACTGGTATGACATCACTTCCTTCTAATACAATGTAGCAAAAAAAAAAAATTCTTCAGTGACTCATGGTGGCCTCTTGATTCATGTTTGCATTTCTTCTTGTGCAGAAAAGGAAGTCTATCTGGGACAGGGAGAAGGAGGAAGGAGGGGAGGAGAGAAAGAGGAGAAAAGGAACAGGCAGAGAGAAAGGGAAAGGAAGGAGAGAAAAAAGAAAAGATGAAATGAAGGGAGAGAGGGAAAGAAAAGTGGGAGGAAAAAAGTGAAGAAAAGGAAGGAGTCACAAATGAAAAAGGTAAAAGGGAAGGAAGGAAAGATGAAAGGAAGAATAAAGTGAAGAGGAAGGGATGAAAAGAGAGTGAAGAAAAAAAGGGGCAAAAGTATGAAGGAAGAGAAAGGAGAGGAGAAAGAAGTGGAGGTATAAGGAAGGCAGAGAAAGAAGGAGAGAAGATTGATGAAAAAAGAAGAAAGAAGGGATGAAGGGATCTGAATCAACATTTTTTCTCCATGGTGAGGAGACTTCAGTTTTTTGGTGTAGTAATTCCCAATCAAAACAAAAACAAATACATCATTTGTGATTTCCCCTTGAGATTGTCCTGGAATTTGCCTTAAGAATTATTCTAGAAAAAATAATTTCACTTCAGTTTTTGGAGATGAAGAGATTTCAAAGCACTTTCCCACCTGTTATCTCTTGATCCTCATTACAGTCCTGTAAGATAGCTAGGTTACTTGACAGATAAGGAGAGGAGAACCCAGAGAGTGAGTTTGTGTGCTCTTTACACAACAGTGCAACTGGTACAACTGATATTTCTGGCTCTGTTGATTGTATTGTCTTGGGAACAATCTGTGAGTGACTAGTTCCGCCCAAAATTATGCTGTAGCTGGACAAGTTTAATTACTGAATATACAAACCTAGCCTCCATGTCAAACCCAAGCCAGGATTGCCTGAGATAAGCAGTTTTAAAAGTTGGGCACAGAGTAATCATTTTCCTTTGGTATTGAATGTCATTGTAGAGCTGGCAAAGGAGCCAAGGCAAGACTGAGTGTAAGCGCCTGACTCACTGGCAGCTGATCGGAAAGCTTGGGTCTGCAAAACTCTTTACAAGAATTGGGGGAAAGTCAACTTGGCTGACTGGTCCAAAGCAAGAGGTGAGTGTCCGGTATACTGATTAGAGAGGTCTGTGGCTGAGCAAACCAGTTACTGGTGTGATGTGGTATGTGTGTGGGGGGTGGAGAAGAGAGAAAGACAGAGAGAGTCAGAAACAAAAAGAGAAATCAGAGAAAGAGAGAGAGGGGAGGGAGAGAAGGAGGGAAAGGGGGGAGGAAGGGATGGAAGAAGAGATGAGACAGAGAGAGACACAGAGAGAGAGACACACACAGAGACAAAAAGAAAAAAGTCAGAAAGAGAGAGGGAGGAGGGAGAGAAAGAGGGAAAGAGAGAGGGAAGGAAGAAGAAGGGATGAGACAGACAGACACACACATAGACAAAAAGAAAAATCTGAGAAAGAGAGAGGAAGGAGGGAGAGAGGAGAAAAAAGGGAGGAAGGGAGGAAAGGAAGAAGAGATGAGATAGCGAGATTGAGACAAAGACAAAAAGAGAACCCAGAGAAGGAAGGAGAGAGAGAAGGAGGGGGAGGGAGGGAAGAAGAATAAGAGATAGACAGACAGAGACAGAGACAAGAGAATTCTGGATTCTGGAAGAGACAGAGACAGAAGCAAATATGACATGGTATTAGATTCTTGTGAAATGCAATGATGAATGCCAAAGATAATTTGGTTCAAGGTATTCAACTGCATGCAGTCAAACCACATGAATTCTAGTGATCAGAAGACTGTCTAAATTATAGAGTGATAAATTTTATAGCCCTGAGGGGGACCTAAAGATCCTCTCTTCTAACCTCCCACCTGAAGCAGGAATGGCTTCTACAACAGCTCTGTTAGGTACTCATCCAGCCTTTGCCCAAAGGCTTCCAGTGATGGCAAACCCACTACTTCATAAGCATTCCTTTATTTCCACAGCTTTAATAGTTAGAAATCGTGCTGAGTCATTTACTCTTCATTAACTCATTAACTCTTCATTATATTGCATCATTTAACTTCCTCCTTAGAACTTCTCTCCACTGGTTCTAGATTTGTCCTTTGTAGCTATACAAAATAACTCTAATCCTTTTTCTACGTGACAGCCCTTTAAATATTTGAAGACATTTATCATGTTTCCTTGAAGTGCTCTCTTCCCCTGGACAAATGTTTTTAATTTGTTCTTGAAATGACTTTTCTGGATCCCTTGACATCCTGGTGACCCTCCTCTGAACAGGCTTCAGATTTTAAGTGTTTCTCTTCACATATGGTGTCCAGAATTGAGCACAGTGCTCTGGCCTGACTAAGGGAAGGCACCATGGAACCATTGCTCCCTTCATTTTGGACATTCTACTTCTATATGCAACTAAAGTTGTATTTTTTTTTAATTTAAAAAAAGTTGTATTGATGTGCTTTGTTTTCAAATTATATATATTTACAGATTTCTCCTACTTCATGTGAGGTCTTTTGTAGGAAAATAAAAGTTAAGTAAAAGTAAAAATGCAGCAACCTCATCTGAAAGTGCATGCAACATTCCACATCTGTAGTACTCCTCATCTCTCTCTAAAAAATTAACAAATCTATTTTCTTTCTCATCAATAGCCACTCTATTAAGAAAAGAAACATTTCTTGTAACAAATATGTTTAGTCAAGCAATATAAATTTCTTCAATGGCTTTATAAAAAAAAGTTTTGTTCTACACCCTAAATTAATCATATCTCTGTAAGACAATATCTGTCATCATCAGTACTTTGAAATCATGAATGGGCACTGTGTTAATCATAGATTTTATAGGTTTTAAAGTTGTTTTAACAGGGCTGTTGTCGTTGTATAAATTGTTCTTTGCATTCCACGCATTTCATTCATCATTAGTCTGTACAAGTTCTTAAAATTGTTCATTTTCTTTTGGTTCTGATTATGTCACTAAGCATTTATTCATATAAGTCTTTCCATGTCTTTTTGAAATCACCAGTATTTTCTCATTCTTGTGGCATGATAGTTCAGCATATTTCATGTACCAAAACTTAACTAGTTATTGCTCAATTATTATCTATTGTCTTAGTTTCCAGTCTTTTGGGTATCTCTTTTGGCCCAACAGTGGTATAGCTGAGGTAAAAGGGTACATATACATTATTTGCTGTCATTTTGTGTAATTCCAAATTGTTTTCTAGAATGTTATACCATCTACAGATTCAAAAATAATACACCAGTGTGCTTGTTTCCCCACAGTTTCTCCAACATGGATCATTTTCCATTTTCTGTCCTCTTTTCCACTCTGTTGGCTATGGAGTAGAATTTCAGAATGGCTTTAATTTACATTTTTCTAATTATTGATTTTGAGAAGTTTTTCATCTAGCCCTAAATCTTTTGGGTTTCTTTCCTTAAGAACTGCCTGTTTATAACCTTAAGTCACTTATCAATTAGGGAATAACCCTTTTTCTTATAAATTTGAATCTGTTTTTAAAGTTTCAATTAGCTTTTTTTGGAGGGGAGGTGACTAACACTATTAGCCTCTGTTTCAGTTCAGTTCCTGTAAAAATACTCTGAATTCAAATTAAAGTTATTAAATGCAGAAGGACTGTGGAATCTGAATTTATGGAACTTTTTTTTTTCACTGTAACAGAGACATTTGATAAAAAACCTCAATTTTCATTTCCATGTGTTTTTCCTTTAAATAGCTGGTGTTAAATACTGGCTCGTGCATCATATCTGTCATAGCTTCTCTTTGAGGAAATTAAATGTTGGTTGAAGGGGGCTGGACTTTATCTCTGGCAATAGGTGCTATTTACTTATTAGTCCCAGGTCAGGGACATAGTTTAAATCAGGGCTTCTTAAGCTTTTTCTACTTGTGAACTCTTATTGCCTGAGAAATTTTTACATGATTCTGGGCATATAGGTATATAAAATAAGTATACAAATCAAACATTTGCGGATAATAAATCATAATTTAGTGACCCCCACATTCACTTATGAGACCCCATGTGTAGTCATGAGCCAGTTTAAGAAGCTGGAGTTTAGATGAGCATCTCTCTACCCTTTTAGAGAGGAAAGAAAACCCCAAAATTGGAGGTGTTCTCTCCATTGAACTGAAGATTGCTGTATTTGTGCAGGACAAATTGTGTTACGACAAATTACATTGCAATAAAACAGAAGAGGAACATTTAAAAACTTTACCCAGTGGGTCTACTTATTTTATGCAATTTATTTGTTTGTCATGCACCAAGTGTTGGAGAAGATAACTTTTAAGACTCTTCAAGCTCCACCATTCTGAGACTATCATTGGGGTATATTTAACATATTCATGGAGTAACCCAACGCAACCTTGGAATAGACTTGAAGGCAGGAAGATCTGGATTCAAATTCCACTTCTGATATTTACAAACTCTGTGTCTCAGCTGCTTTGAGCCCCTGAAAACTTCCTCACATTTTTGGAGTCATCAATGAGTTTTTATTTGTGTTGGTGGTGGTCCCTCTGCCAACAAATATATTCTCATATTGAGGGACTACTATGATGCTCAGTTCCTTGGGGATAAGCAAGATTTATGATCTAGCTCTTGCCCTGAAGGTGCTTACAATCTTGGTGAAGTATATGAAAAGTTAAGCAATAATTACAAGGGTTAAGTAAGAGAGGAATAGGCCAAGAGATGGCCCGAGGCAATATGTGATGAATTGCCAAATGGACCATAAATTTTGGTAGTCATTTCTGCCTTTACAATATCATTTGCATTTGACCCTTTCCTTTTACTTATCCAGTTACCCCCACAATTCAGACTCTTTATCACCTCTCACCTAAATTATCGCAATAATCTCCTACCTGATTTCTGTGCCTTAAGTCTCCTACCAAACATTGAGTACTTATTGATGCCAAAGAAGTTTTCCTTAATACTGATCTGACTGTATGACTGCCCTCCTCTACCATCTCAGAGATTTCCTTCTGCTGCTAGGATAAATATAAACTTCTGTTTTAGCTTTAAAAGACCTTTATGAGGCAGCTAGCATCAAGCACCAGCTTTGAAGTCGGGAGAATCTGAATTCAAATTCCACAATCACTTCTTAGCTGTATAACACTTTGGATTGCCTCCCCCCAAAAAAGAAGAAAAAAAAGACCTTTATAACTTGACATTCAGCCTTTCTGTTCTGTACCAGAATAGTGTCTTGGGTTTTATTTTATTTTATTGCTGAGGCAACTGGGGTTAAGTGACTTGCCCAGGGTCACGCAGCTAGGAAGTGTTAAGATTTGAACTCAGGTCCTCCTGACTCTATCTGCTGCCCCCCCAACTACTCCTCCCCACCCCCGTTTTATTTTAATTATTCAGTAACTCTACTGTGTGTTCATCTCTGTGATGAACTGAATTCTGTGTATGTATGTGTGTCTGTGTATGTGTATTTTTGAGGGCCCTCTATTCACATGAATAGAGCTTATTTTATAAAGAATATAAACTTTAACAAAAGAATAAAAAAGATAAGATATATACTTAGAGTCTCCTCCTTGTATGTGTGTACTATATAATAACTGTCAATCTATATGATGGTATGGCAAAGACATCACGGCATTATAAATAGGGAGAACATTGGGCTGGGATCCAAGAGGTCAAATGAATTGTGTAACCTTCCAAAGAAATTTCTCCCCTCTGAGCCTCAGTTTCCCTCTCTGTAAAGTGAGAACTAGACAAATGTTCTTAATCTGGGATCTGATGACTTCTTTTAAAAATGTTTTGATAATTCTATTTCAATATAATTGTTGCTTCTGTAAATCTATATGTTTTATTTCATGTATTTAAAGAAAAGATCCCTGTGTTTCATCAGAGTGACAAAGAGGTCCAGGATCCCTGGACTAGATCATCTCTAAGGTCCTCTTAAACCTCAAAAGTATAGAATGATAACAACAACAACAACAACAACAACAACAACAACAACAAACAACAATTACAGCTAGCATCTATTTAGTACCTATATGTACCAAGAGCTGGGCTAAGCACTTTACAAATAGCATCTTATTTGATCTTAAAAACAGAGGTAAATGCTATTTTACTCCCATTTTATATTTGAGGAAATGGAATTGGATTTGAATTCAAGTCTTCCTGACTCCATGCCGATCCACCTACTCTATCCACCTAGCTATTTTCATATTAAATAACTTCTGTCATTTATAACAAGATACATTTTTTTTTGGTGATTCTTACATATTCACTATAAGTTCTTAGCTCATCATTTTTCATTAGGATAAGGATGTTTCTTTGGTATTGACTGGTACATGATCAAATGAAGTGCTGCATTTAATAAGCATGCACATAAATCATGAACACTGCTGTCAGATACCCTGCTTCCTGGGCCATGCAATGGAGAGGAAAAATCTAATCTCTAAAAACAGGATTTGTTCTCTACAAGTATCAGTTAAATCTAAACGGGTCCTTTCTCTGGCAATAAATCTTGGAGACTGTTTTAAAACCTTGACCCAGCAATTCCTGTCTTTTAATGGGATTCCTTCTAATGTATCAGCAAGTGGAAAAAATGAAATTTTAGAGTTTCATTTGGTCTCTTTTTCCCCTTACAAGTACATAAAAATTATTTACAGTCATAGAGGCACTTTCTAAATTGGATAAAATGGCAATAAACTTCTCAGCTTAGTCTAGGGAGGTATTTGGATGGTTGAACAGCTCTTGACAATGAATTAGTACCATGAATCCAGTATTACTAGCCTTCCCTGTTGAATTCAGTCAAACAGCTGGTGAGTAACTTGTTTCCAAATGTTTTTTTGTTTTTTTTTTCCCTTTTCTCAATATAAAAAGGGATTTATTTTGGCTATTGAGAAGAAAGCAACTTTCATTTATAGATTTAGTTTAAGTAGATGAAAATTATATTAAAAAATCCTTTCAATTTTAATAAGCTGGAAGGAAGTCCTCTTGATAATGAGAAGTTTGTTGTTTTTTTTTCCCTGAGGCAATTGGGGTTAAGTGACTTGCCCAGGGTCACATAGCTAGGAAGTGTGAAGTGTCTGAGGCCGGATTTGAACTCAGATCCTCCGGACTTCAGGGCCAGTGCTCTATCCACTACGCCATCTAGCTGCCCCAAGGAGAGTTTTAATAAATTATTTATTATAGAGGCAATTAGGTTCATAGTGGATAGACCAGCTGGCCCAGGAGGAGGACCTGAGTTCAACTTTGACCTCAGACACTTATCAGCCAAGTGACCCTGGGCAAGTCACTTAACCCCTATTGTTTCCTCCACCAAAATTATTTATTATGTATATAGGTTTTTCTGTAGGGAAAGCATTTTGCCAGTTAATTGGTACATCTAGGAGCATGGTGTAATGGGGGAAAATAAAGGGAAAACCCATTGAATTTGATTTGAATCTTATCTCTGCTATAATTGCTTTCCCTCTCTGGGTTTTCATCTCCCCATATGTCAAATGAGGTAGGACCCTGAAGAGTCTTTAAAATTTAACCACTTCTTCCATCTCACAGGAGAGGCTGTTAACTGTCTGCTTCTTTGCCAGAGAGAAGACATTAACTTGTCCTCCTTAATTTAATTCACCGAATGACTCAGTCAATTAGTTCTCTGAGCTTCCTCCTATCTCATTCAACAGTCCTTCTTGGCCTTATTTCACCAATGAAGATAATTTTCTGCATCATATGGCCTGAAGGGAGAAAGAAAGGATGTCAATACTGGCTCTTTAACTAGATTTTAAACTCTCTGAGGGCAATGGGAATGTGAGACCAAATGAAAATATGGAACATTTCTTCCATATTCACTAGCAGTGAAGCACAGTCCTATGGTGGCCACAAAGATACTCAGGAACATTCTTGATGGATAATCTGAAAAACCTCATTTTTATTTGAGTAATAATAGTTTATATTTGTATAGATCTACAATTTTTCCCAATAATTCTGCACAGTAGGGGGGATTTTAGGATTCGCATTTTAAAGAAGAGAAAATTGCTAAAAGCTCCAAAAAGTGAAGGATCATGACCAGTCTTACTCTTCCCAGGAGGAAGAGCTGGGATAAGAATCCATGTTTCCTGACTCCCCCCTTGAATGTTCTTTCCACTAAAGCAAGATGTTTCTCCCATCAGATCATTTCTCACAGTCAGACTTCAATCGCCCCATGTGTAAAACGAAAGATTTGGGCAGGATGATTTTTTGCTGTTCTTTTCAGCTTTGATGTTCTAGGATTCTCAGGGCCTAAGGTGTGTTTGAATGAGTTATTGCGGCTAAATGATACTATATCAGGCTTTGGGGTGTTCCTGTGAAAGCGTGTATATCTGCATTGTGCTCGTAGAGGAACAAGACAACCAGTCTGACTAGACTCTAAAATCAGTCTTGAACTTCCCTTGCCCCCAACTTCACCTCTCACCTCTCATGTACAGATTTTGTATGGCTCTTGGGAGAATTTGTCATCTGTTCAAGAAACAGAGAACAAAATTTTAAATGTCCAGCCATCACACTGTCAGAGAATTCAGAGTTGAATGGGACATTAGCAGCCCCTCTAGTCTAATCCTGTTCCCTAAAGAATTCTCACTATGACATATGTTCATCCAGCTTGTCCCAGGGGTCACGCTCCCCTTCTAGAGGCAGCCCATTCCTTATTTGGACAGGTCTAATTGTAAGGAAGATTTCCTCCAGATCAGGGTAAAGCGGCCTCTTTGTACTTCCTACTTATTGCTCTTGGTTTCCACCTTTGGGACACATCTAATTCCTCCTCCTCCACCTGACAGTCCTTACCTGGAGACAGCAATCAAGTCTGTGCTAACCTTCCCTTTTCCAGGCTGAAAATCCCAAGTTCCTGTAACATGAACTCAAGGCCCTTCACCATTCTGCTGTATGAGCTCTGATTTATCTGTACCCTTCTTAAATTATGGCCCCATAACTGGACACGATACTCCAGAGGTGGTCTGAGGATAGTCAGAGGAACAACTCCTTACTCCTAAAAGCTGGGCCTCTTCTAATGCAGATCACACCCAACAGCAAATAGATACCCCCCTGTGTTTTCTAAAGCACTTTGCACATGTGGCCTAATTGTCTTTTCACTGTAACCTTGTGCAAGGTCTCACAGGTAGAAGGTGACAGAAACTGGACGTGATCAGGTCTCTCTGATCTTAATGCTTTTGTCCAATTTATTCTCAATATCAGGTTAAGAGATTTCCCTCCTGCCTTTTCCACTCCCCTTCCATGCCATCTCTAAATTTATATAGCACAAAATAGAAAAAATATGAGGATGATCATTTGAACTTACCATTGATTTTCATTTGTATTAAGTTTTTAAAATTTTTATTCTGTAACCATCAATACCACTCATCTCCCTATTAAAACTCCATTTCCTTTGGTCTGAGCTTTTAATCCAATGTTATTCAGGTACTCTTTGTTAGTGAGTCATTTTGTCTAATAGATTCTCATTCACCTAATTATTCCTTACATGTAGCTGCTCCTCATCCTTTTTATTGTTAAGACAAATTAAATAGGGGTTTGTGCTTTTTTTGTGTCTGTCTCTAGTTTTCTCTGTCTCTTTGTCTTTGTCTCTCTATCTCTCTCTTCCTCCCTCTCTTTGTCTCTCTGTCTTTCTCTTGTCCCTGTCTCTCTCTGTCTCTTGGTCTGTTTCTCTCTTGTCTCTGTTTCTCACTCTCCTTCTCTCTGTGTCTCTCTGTCTCTCTCTCTCTGTCTCTTTCTCCTTCCCTCCCTCTCTCCATCTCTCTCTTGTCTCTGTCTCTCTGTCTTTGTCTCTCTCTGTATCTCTGTCTGTCTCTCTCCCTCCTTCCCTCTCTCTGTTTCTCTCTTGTTTTTGTCTCTCTCTGTATCTCTGTCTGTCTCTGTCTCTCTCCTTCCTTCTCTCTCTCTGTTTCTTTTTTGTCTCTGTCTCTCTCTCACTCCCCACCCCGCCTTCCAGGGAAATTCCCCTTGTTTAGAAGACTGTCAAATATCTTCTACCAGGGATCTAATGTACAGCCCTGTCCTCCGTGCTGTTGTAGCTAGCAGAGGGATGCCAGGGATTTACCCCCTGGTGCTGACATGAAGAGGGGTGCTATGCTTCCTCATGGTCTCTGCCAGGCTCTCCTACCAGTCCGCAGTGCCAGGTGATACCACTGTTCCCACCTTGCCTACAGTACAGATCTTGTCATCATGTCACTGATGTTTCAGGGTTCATCTCTCCTCATGATTTGGGAGTACCCAACTGACCACTTCTTTCCTTTGGCTTAGTTCTACCAATAACTGCCCTTTCTCAGCCACTGAACAAATCCCTAGTTGACTTTACATGGTTCCTATGGGGGGATGTTAATAATTTTCTTGGAGGAAAAGTACTTAAGAAGACTTTTTTTTTTTTTCTTTTCTTTTTTCTCTGAGGCAATTGGGGTTAAGTGACTTACCCAGGGTCACACAGCTAAGAAGTGTTAAGTGTTTGAAGTCAAATTTGAACTCAGGTCCTCCTGACTTCATGGCTGGTGCTCTATCCACTGCCCACCTAGCTGCCCCTTAGGAAGATTTTTAAAGCAATAAATTGACATATGTAAATTTTATACTGCAAAGACCTAAGTGATTGGATGGGACACAGAATCAGGATTAGATGGGATTAATCATGGAAAGTTTCTGAGAGCCTAATTTTGAGTATGACTACAATGGAAATCCAGGTAAATTTTCATTCATGGCTACATTCAGTCAATCAACAAAAACCTTTCCCTTAGGCATTGTTCTCACAGCCATTCCCTTTCTCTTGGTTTCTACCCTTACTCAGGCTCTTTTTATCTCATTTTAGAAATATTGTAACATCTCTTTGCCTTTGGTGTTTTACCTCTTGAATCAATTTTACTCACTACTGCCAGGTTAAATTTCCTTTCCTTCCAGAAGCCAAGAAATAATACTCTTGATTACTTCGTTGCAATTAAAAAAAAAACTTCCAATCATTTCCTATTTCAGAATAATTTAATCAACAAGATTTTATTAAGCACCAACTATCTGCTAGGCCACTGTTCTCAAGCAGACACAAGTGAAACTGTATTGGGACTTAGATTCTATTGAAGGAAGGCAACATGTACATATATAAGCAAAAACAAAATACATATAAGATAAATACTGTGACTTATTTTGGAAGGAAGGTATTGGCAGTTCTGGGGAGGGAGGAATCAGGAAAGATTCATGTCCAAGACAGCATCTGAATTTTTGTCAAATGCTTTTTCTGAATCTATTGAGGTAATCATATTATTTTGTCCTTGATATAATCAGTTATGCAATTAATTTTCCTGATATCGAACCAGCTATAATTTCCTGGTATAAATATCACTTGGTCATAGTGTATTAGCCTGGTGAAAAACTGTTGTAATTTCTTTGCTAATATTTTAAGATTTTTGCATCAATATATTGATTGGAAATTGTTTTTTAATTTTCTTTCTCTGTTTTGGCTCTTCTTGGTTTAGATATCAGCACCATATCTGTCATAAAAAGAATTTGGTAAAACTCAGAAAGTAGCATTTGAGCTGAGCTTTGAAGGAAATTAGGAATTCTGTGAGGCACAAGTAGAAAGGGACTCTTTCCAGGCATGAAGAATAAGTCAGTATACAGTGGAACAGAGTTGGGAAAATAGAGGTACAAGATAACCAGTCTGACTGCATGTCAATCAATCAATTAACAAGCATTTATTAAGTGATTACTAAGCATCAGGCAGGGGAGTCACGTATTATATGGTTAGCAAAGTAGATTGGAGCCAGATTGTACTCCACAGTCTGGCACTTATTTACTTTTTTTCTGTCTTGCCTTCCTTTACTCCCTTCTTGGTAATCATCTTTTCTTGGTCAATTAAGTCTTCTCATTTTCTTTCAAACATACCCTACAATTATTTAAGAAGTAGTTAATTGGGAAAATTTTTGCAGCTAGTTTCTCTAATAAAGGTCTGAGATCAATAAGAAACATTCACCAATAGAAAAATAGTCAAAGGTTATCTGCAGATAGTTTAAAAAAATAGAGTATTAATAATCATGTAAAAGAATACTCCAAATTATCAGTAATAAGACTACTGCTAATCAAAACAACTCTGAAGTTCTAGCTCACATCATCAGATTGGCAAAAGTGGCATAAGAGGAGAGTAACAATTCTAGGAGGGCTTGTGGGAAGGCAGGTACAATAATTTATTAATGGTGAAGCTATGAATTAATTCAGTCATTCCAAATATCAAGTTGCAATTATATCCCCAAAGACACTAAACTGTACATCGTCTCACCTAAATTAAAATTGACTCCCATTTTTTTCTCTACCTATATTTATCTTGTTTATCCATCAAAATCCAATTCCAGTTGTACCTTTTCTATGAGTCTTTTGTCACAATTGCAGTTCGCATGGACCTCTTCCTCCTCTAACTTCTGTGTTTTTGGTCTTTGCAATTCATTAAGATGTTTAGTTTAGAGCTATTTCCATTAACCACATATCTCTAGCACAGCCTAGTATAAGATTGGATTAATTTATGTACAATAACTTGAATTTGTAATTTAAACTTAATCTCTTGGAGCCAAATTGAACCTTTTTTTTTTTTTTTTTTTTTCTTTTAGCATAAGCACTGCTCATTTTCCTGGTAAGGTTATTTTTAAAAAATTGTTTTAATTACAAATTTAGTAACACCTACATTATTAGAAAGATATCAGTTTCTACTGATCCCTTTAGTATGAAGCCTCTTTACCTCCCCATAGATAGCTTTCATTTATCAAATGGCCTTGAGTGTTAACCTTGGATGAAAAATGCCTCAATGTGTGGCCAACCTAGTGCAAAGCTTCTCCAAGATTAGTCAGGATGGTCTTTGCAATCTGACTTTCTCCACACCTGCCCTTTCCAATTTGGGAGAACTTGCCAGCGCTCATGCTCTG
The DNA here is from genome assembly GCF_048593235.1 of Sminthopsis crassicaudata. Classification (NCBI taxonomy): domain Eukaryota; kingdom Metazoa; phylum Chordata; class Mammalia; order Dasyuromorphia; family Dasyuridae; genus Sminthopsis; species Sminthopsis crassicaudata. The sequence continues at coordinate 364,286,021 of NC_133619.1, read as the reverse complement.
CTGGCACAGCTTCTGAGCACTCAGGGTCACCTCCGAGCTCCGGATGAGTCAACTTTTAGGTCTTAACCATTTCAACCAAAACAGACATGGGAACATACTTAATTTGACAACAAACTCCAAGCAAAATCACACAATTATAGCTTATTTTATAAAGAATATAAACTTTAACAAAAGAATAAAAAGGATAAGAAATATACTTAGAGTCTCCTCCTTGTGTATGTACTACATAGTAACTGTCAATCTATATGACTTTTCCCCTGTTACATCTTACCAGGAGAAGCAGGTTGACAAAATGAAGTAATAGAGAGCTGTGGAGTCAGGAACACTTGGAATGAAGTCCTACCCCTGAATGAGACCCTGGACAAGTGACTTAACCTATCCTGGGCAACTTGATGAAGCTAGGATGATATAACTGAAAATATAGTAGCTTTAGAGTAAATGGACCTGAATTCAGATTCTATCACTTGTACTACTTGTGTCAATGTAGACAAATTTCTTAAGCTTTCTAACCTTTAGTTTCCTCAACTTTAAAATGAAGGACTTGGCTTAGAAAATCTTGAAGGTCTCTTCCAGTTCTAAATCTATGATGCACTTTCAGAATAGTTGTACTAGCGGAGGGCAGCTAATGGGTGCAATAGATAGGGCACTGAGCCTGGAATCAGGAGGATCTAAGTTCAAATCCAGCCTCAGACATTTATTAGCTGTGTGACCCTGGGCAAGTCAGTTAACCCTGTTTGCCTCAGTATCCTCACCTATAAAATAAGCTGGAGAAGGAAATGGCAAACTGTTCTAGTATTCTTGCTAAGAAAACCCCAAATGGGTTAGACACAACTGACGTGACAGAACAACAATTAGTGGAGAGAATTTCCTAACTGGGAGTTCCTTATCAGTGATGGAAAAATCAAATAGGAATAAATTCCTGTTTAGAAAATCCCAAATTAACATTATCTATGTTGTATTGTATTTCTATTTATTTTTGTTAAACTTTTCCCAGTTATATTTATTACCATTTGCACCTGAGCACAGGAGTCATACTCTAGCATGTATCAATGACGTAATAGTTCAGCCAAAACAAAACAAAAAAGTCAAAATAGAAGCATAGATTTTGAGTTGAAAAAGACTCTAAAAATTACTAAGTTTAAATCCCTCATTTTATAGGTTAGAAAACCAAGGCTACAGAAGTTAGTGACTCATCCAAGATTACATAGGTTATAAATGATTTGAGTCAGTATTTGAGTTCAGGAACTCTAATACTAGATTGCTTTTCTCCATGCAATACTTTCTTACTTCATAGGTTTTTTTGTTTCTTAATACTTCTTGTACTTGCCATTTGAATGATATAATAATAATTTATTATATTATTAGGCTGAAAGTTGTTCCTTCATTCATTTTATAGTATTTTCAGGCTTGCAAACCACTTTTTCTCACAACCCCATGAGTCTGGGAATGAAAGTGGTTTTATCTACATTTAATAGATGAGGAAGTAGAGCTTGATTGATTTGCCTAATATTCCACTGCTAGGAAGGTCATAAAATATATTGGAATCCATGAGTACTACTTTAACTCTATCAAACTGGTTTTCATAATGCTTGTTTCTAATTTGTTTTATTTTCCTATTACAATAAACTAGCTTCAGAATTAACCTAAGAACAGAAACTTCTTACCAGGGGTCTAGCTACTGGGTGAGTATTTATTTATTTATTTATTTTGGCTATGATGACCCATAAAACAAACAAATCAAGTACAAAATGGCCCTCCATTCTGTGCCATATGCTTCTCCTTTATTAGTAATGGTGTTAATAATATGAAGAAAAGGAGCAGAGGCTGATAAGAATTCAACAGTTTTTAAATTGTCTAGAAACTCTATTTACCTTTTGTGATCAGTGAATGGGAAAACTTGGACAAAGACCTCCCAGGATGGGGAGACATGATTTGGTTTCAACCTGCATCAGAAGGATGAGATCACAGATCCACCTGAGTAAATATGTAGCTATGTTATGTAGCTACTGTGATCAATACAATGATCCATAACAATTCCAGAGAACTCATGTGTGAAAAATGTTTTTTACTCCACAGAGAGAATTGATGAATTCTTGAGTGCATATTGAAACCTATTTTTTCAACTTTATTTTTCTTGCTTTTTTCTTTCCCAGAATGGCTAATGTAGCAATATGTTTTGCCTGACGTCATATGTCATGGGAATCATGTCTTTCCTTCTCAATGGATGACGGGGAAGGTAGAGGAAAGATGAGAATTTTTTACTGTATATTGCTAAGTTATTTCCAGAAATGTGAAAAATTTTACAATTACATTGTGTAGAGTAGTATGAAAAATATGGGATTTGCCACTTGAATGTCATTGGATTTTGATTGTCTGAAGAAGGCTAACTACATTCTCCCTTTAGTAATATCAAGGCTCATTTCCCCCTTTAAGGTTTCATTTCCTTGAATCTAGGCTTTTAAACTACTGTTGTTCAGGAGTACCTTATTAGTCATTTGTCTTATGGTTTAAAGGTTGCTTAATTACTACTTGCATGGAACTCCCCATTCTTTTTACTACTAAAGTGTATTCAACAGAATGCTTTTCCATTTGCATTCCTTGGCTAAGAAAATGCTGATCATAGTTCAGTAGTCAGGTTAAGGGGGGTGATGAAGATGGCTGGTGATAGTCCCTATATCACCAAGTAAAATGTGATTTCATGACTGTAATTCATGAGATTTGAATTCTCACAAAATAATTCTCTATGAGCAGAAAAACAGAATTCTGTGGCATTCAGAACTAAGTGTTGTGCTTGCTTTGCCAGAATCACACCTCAGGCAGTTGTCTCCTGCTGTTCCAGAATTTGAATTATATTGGTCACCAACAATATGAGAGGTTCTAGATAAGAAGGCAGTAGTTATGATTCTGGAAGCTATAGTGGAAACTACCTGGGGATGCAGATGGAGATGAGGGTGAGATAAAAGAGAGGGAATTGAAAGTAATTCTAAGGTAGATAGCTTGAGTTGGCAGAATAATGTAACAATGATGGTTAGAAGCGAGGTTGGGAAGGCAATATTCTGGCTGAGAGCTTGGGGAAAAGGGAATCAGATTCTGTTTTGGGAAAGTTACTTTTCATGAAGTACCACTGACTTTTTCTGTGTGTAGTATATAGTGTTTTACAAACCTTAAACTTTTAGATTATCACTCATCCCGGATGAATCACCCCTCGCCCAAATAGATTTATTGTGATTTGAGGGAATTCTAGGATAAAGTCGCAGATTCTCTGCCTGCTGAAATTTCACCATTGGAAAAATTTGTGTCGAGGCATCCAAGGCCCCAGTTATAATATATGTACATGTTGATAAGCTTTGTTTGCCATTCCCCTCATAATATGGTAATCTATCAATTTAGCATCAGTGCCCTGAAAGGCTGCATGGGGCCGAAGAGATGAGATTCTGGTGGAATGCTTCTATGTAGGGATCTAGCCTGGGAAGTGGGGTACAGCCTGAAAAGAACACTTAGTCAAGGAAAAGGAGGTGGCTATTGGAGGTGCAAATGCTTTGCCTTCTTCTCAGGGGCACCCTGGCTGAGGCTCAGTGTTTGAGAGGAAAGGGCTAGGCCTTAAGGGGTAGTCAAACTCTGTAGCTGGGAGGTAAACAATGAGTTATGAGGATGATTCTGAGAGTTTACTTGATTACTTGCCTCTTCTCTGGAAGCAAATGACTTTTCTTTTAAATGAGCTTCCCAGTTTCTGGGGAATTTTTTTGGGGGGAATCCTAGAAGGAAATCATCACTGTGATTCATTATTCTGAGGAGGTTGTTTAAAAGAACCAAAATGTCCAGAAAGGGTAAAGATTACTATTCACCACTGGCTTATTTCTTATAAGAAAATAACAATAATGGAAAAAAATTGGTATTTTCCTTTTCTTATGATTTCTTGTAAGGAGGGTCTGTTATGTGGATGTTAGAGGGAAAAGAAGATTTCATTTGAAGAAAGAGAAAAAGGAGGGGAGCTTCCAAATTATAATGACCATTGATTTTCCCCTCTTGTACGAAAACTACAGTAATGAAAAGGGCTATCCTTGCCCTTCCAAAGGGGGACTTCCTTCCTTTAATTCTCCTCTTTCCTCTCTCTCTCCATTTTTTCTTCCCTCTTTCCTCCCCCATTTTTTTTGCTCACTCTGTCGCCTACCTTTCTCTTCCTTCCCTCTTCTTCCCTTCTTCTCCCTTTTGTTTCTCCTTTCTGTCATCCCCCAAACTAATTTTTTTTCATAAAATGAACAAGTGGAACTAAATGATCTCCAGAGCTCCTCTCGGTGCTAGATATTTGATGCTATGATCCCTCTCTCCCAACTCTGTATACTGGTGCGTTTTGCTTTTCTCTCAAAAGATACAGCCCCTACAGATGGGAATGTACAGACTAGTTAGAGAGTAAAGACAAATGGAGTAAAGTAACAGGGACCAAGATATACACAGATTATTAAGTACTGATATAGACTAAGGGCCGTGGGAATTCAGAAAGAAGAGAGACACCTGTAGCATGGAATATAGGGGAAGGCTTTATAGAATGGGGACATGAATTAGACCTGGAAGATTAGCTGAATCTGCCTAGGACTAATGAGGAAAATGTGCTTCAGAGGGAGGCAGGAACTGGCGAATGGGCAGGGAGCTCAGGAAGCCAAGCTCATCTTTGATCGGGAGGGAAGCCAGTTACAAGTACTCCATTGGAAGGCTCCAGCTAATGTTGAGTGCTCCGTAATGTCTAGTCATGCAAACCTGTGTTTTTGCTCATAGAGAAATTGGCTGAGGGAGGGTCAGTCTGGGGCAGGACAACTCATTGCCTAGTTTTGGAGAAATAACCCAAAGCTCACCATCTCCTGATGGCAGGTGGGACTCTTATTAGAAGAGCAACACGATTACCTTCTTATAATGCGCTGTGAGTAAACAGATCTTTATGATGGCTAAAAATGTTGACAGCTTACATAACGCCTTTCTTTAATATCTCAGTACAAGAGTGTAACTCATTTTCATTCCACCTTACGTGAAGAGTAATGAAAAGAGCTAATATTTCCATAGTTCTTTATGGTTTAACACAGCCCTGTTGACATTTTAAAATGGAACCATAATTAAGGAGGAGCCGCAAGGGCTTTGCCTCATGGCACTGACCAGGAGGAAAGTAAGCTTTCTCCCTTGTAGCAAAAACCATCTTTGTCCAGTCTCAGCCAGTGATGCGACCATCTCATCCTTCTGTTTCATTCTTGACCCTCTTTCTGGACTTGCCCTTTTAACCTTACCAGAGGATGGGGCCAAATTATAGGCTGCCTTCTCAGTCAGACTATCCCCATTGTGACTCATACCCCAAGTAAATTTGCCACAGGTATAATAGTTCCTACATAGAGATCTGTTAAAAACCATTCATTTCATTGGCAGAGGGATTTCTGTTTTTGTTTTTTGAGGGATTTCTTTTTAAAAATTTGAGAGGAGGTATAGAGATGTGGTGGCTCATCTCTCTGCCAGCCAATGGATAACAGTGCTTTAATTTCTTCTTTGAGGAGTTCTATCTCTTATTACCTCATCTCCCATAATTGATCCCTTCTGTAATTTTTTTTAACTGGATTGGGGAAGGGATGGGAATCAATTGATTAGAAGTGTCTTGATTACTGCCTATAATATACACATATACTACAGAGATAATTTCTTGGAAGAGCTATTAGCAGCTGGGGGGATGTGAGAGATCTCATGTGGGAGGTAGCCTAATATAGGAGATGGTAAACTCCTAGAGGTCTCCTACCTAGTACCTAGCACAAGCTGGCACAGAGAAGGCATTTGATAAATATGTACTTATAAGATAGGAGCTAGGGTAGCTAAGTGTTATAGTGGAGAGAGTGTCTGGCCAGGAGTCAGGAAGGCTCATCTTTCTGAGTTCAAATCCAGCCTCAGACACTTATTAGCCATGTGATTCTGGAAAAGTCCCTTAACCCTGTTTGCCTCAGTTTCCTCATCTGTTAAAATGAGCTGGAAAAGGAAATGGCTGACCCCTGGATTATCTTTGCCAAGAAAACACCACATAGGGTCATGAAGACTCCAAGAAGAACAAGAAAATAAAAGATAATAGACTAGTAACTAAAGGAACTTGTTACAAAAAAACAAAAAAAAAACAACAAAAAAAAACCACAACAAAACAACAAAACAAAAACAAAACAGCCCTGTTGACTAATTACTCACAAAGTTAGATCTGGGGAGGAATTTAGTGGTCATTTAGTTCAATTGTTTTTACTTCACAGATGGGAAAACTGAGGCCCAGAATAGAGAAGTAAGGGACACAGAGTGACAACTAGCAGCACTGGAACTCCGGCCGGGCCTTCTGATGCTAAGTTCTGGGCTCTTTCCCCCACATCACATTTCAGATTGCTGAGAAGGCCCCTTTTTGGGTTCTCCTCTGGCTCCCCTGAAGTTAATGCTGATTGCCTGAACCTCTGGCACACTTCTGGATTTGAGTTTAGGGAGCACATCCCAGGGAGTCAGCTCTCCCTTGCCTTAGCTCCTCTGGCTATTTTGAGGAAGCGGTCCACCCCAACCTTAGAACTGCTGGGCCGAACGATTCCCACATCCTTAGCGTGGCCTTGAGCTCACCTTTCCCCCTTGCCCATCCATGTTCTGCGTAGGCAAGTAGGGACTGCTTCTCCTTCCTGTGGGAATCTTTAGCCTTCAGTCTCCCAGGATTTCCTTAAGCCAGCCCTTGGCCCACTAGGCCCCCCCTCATGCTCCCTTCTGTTCTACCGACTCCCTCTCACCTAAACCTGCTTACGCTCCAGACTTGTCCACAGGCCCACAGGCCCTCGTGCTTCGGCTGCGGTTCCTGAATCAGGGAACGGCGCCAGGCATGTGACCCAGGTTACTCACTACCTGGTAATTATGGGCCCTTGTTTCTGTCTGCTAAGTGTGCACCACGATTAACATGTCCTGTCAGCTCACAAAACCTCAAGTGTAAAAACAAGCCCCTGTGATGGTTGGCTTTCTGCGCTTAATCGTGCTGCAGGTCCAATCCGAGGTACCACCGGAGGCACTGGGCTTCTCTGCTGCTCCCTGTTCCCAGGGAGTGAGCCCTGGTCTCACTAGCTCGTGCCAGCTTTTTGTGGGTCACAGCCAGCTGCCTATGTGGTGGGATGTGAGGGATGCCAAGAAATTCCCCAATCACTTTTTCTATCACAAAATCTCCTCGATAACTGGAATTTCACATTTAGATTTCCATTCCTTTTTTATAAAGCATTGACTATTTGCCTGTTCCTTTGTATTAGATTTTTGTTCCTTTGCATAAAGCTTTGACTTTTTGCCCTTCCTTCAAACTTGAGAGTTCTCGCTTCTACCCTTCGTCCCCAACCACCAGCCCCACTTTGATCCAGGAAAGAGAAGATTCGGGGTTTCAAGTTTATGGAGGATGATTTTATGAAGGCCCTTTCAAGCTCCCAATCTATGATTCTGTGACTAGTTGTATTTTATCCCATTCAATAGCTAGTGATTGAAAGAGTCTTTCCATAATTTCCTTTGTATCCACGTCTGCTACAAGGTAGATCCTCCACAGCATCTAGAGCCATCTCCAGTCATCCTGATTTATATCTGGCCACTGGACCCAGATGACTCTGGAGGGGAAAGTGCAGCAAGGGACCTTGCCCTCCCTCACCTCAATCCCTTTCACCTGTTCATCATGACATCACCTCTCTCATGTGTCGATCCTCTTCCAGAACAACAACAGCAATGACCGTCATAGGTCAATCCCCTTTTCTTCCTTCCCTCCTTCCTTTCTTCCATCCTTCTCTCTCTCCCTTCTGCTTCCCTACCTCCTACCCACTTTCCTTCTTTTACTTCTTCTTCTCCTTCCCATCCATAATGTCTCTCCTTTTCTCCATTCTTCCTTCTTTTCCCTTCTCTTCTTTTTCCTCTTCCTCTGTCATACCTCCTTCTAACCTGGCACCATTTCCCTAATAATGCCATGGTCCTCTTTGAGAAGGAAGGACAAGCAATAACAACAACAATAGGTGCTTGATAAGTGCTCATGTATTGAAGAGGATCTGGATTCAAATCCCAACTCTACTTGCATGAACTTGGATTTACAACCTCCCTGGGTTTCAGTTTCTTTATTTTAAAAAAATCAGTCAGTCAACATTTATTAAAACCCTATTATATGTCTTTTAAGTCCCTTTCCAACTCTAGATCTATCATTCTATGATTGATATTCCTTTAAGGGGGGAGGGGATATAAAAAGGATATACATTGTAGCTTGGGGCTCTTGGGTTAGGCAACAAATTCCTTAGCAATAAATTCATTTTATAGACAAGGAAAATCAAGACTGAATCTGATGCATGGTCACCCAGTTATTATTGTCATTTTTGTTTAATAGTATTTTATTTTTCCAATTACAGTTTTAAACATTCATATTTGTAAGATTTTGAGTTTCAAATTTTCTTTTCTCCCTTTTCTCCTTATCTCCTCTCTCCCCAAGGCAGCAAGCAATCTGATATGGGTTATCTATGTACAGTCATTTAAAACATATTCCCATATTAGTCAAATTATGAAAGAAATATCAGAATAAAAAGGCAAAACCACAAAAAAGAAAAGAAACAATTTTTAAAGGTGAAAATGGTATACTTCAATCTACATTTAGTGTCTTTAGTTCTCTCTCTGGAGGCAGATGGCATTTTCTATGCCAAGTCTATTGGAATTGTTTTGGATCAACATATTGCTGAAAAGAACCAAGCTATCCTAGTCAATCATCATATAATCTTGCTGTTGCTGTGTACAATGTTTTCCTGGTTCTGCTCACTTCATTCAGCATCAGCTCATGCAAGGCTTTCCAGACTTTTTGAAATAAGTCTGCTTATCATTTCTAATATAACAATAACATTCCATTATATTCATATATGGTCATCTAGCTGTATCTGAACCCATGCCTTCTGAAACTCTCGATGTGCATTAAGTATTGAAGGAAGGTGTAGCACACATTTGTTTTAGTTGATTCATGTGATATTTTAGTTAGGGACAGAGGGAGAAATCCAATAAAAGCTCATTACTGTAGATTTGGGGCAGTTAGGTAACATTTTGGAAGACTCTGGTCCCAGGCACTAATTAGCTATGTGACCTTGGGCAAGTAACTTTATCCTGTTTGCCTCAGTTTCTTCATCTGTAAAATAAACTGGAGGAGGAAATGACAAACCATTCCATTATTTTTGCCAAAAAAAAACCCTAAATGGAGTCATGCAGTCAGACACGATTGAACAAAATTCTCCCTACTCCGAGGAGAGGAATAGAAAGGAGGTCAGCCTGAATGACTGAAAAGTATGAAATAAAAGCTCTTTTAAAGAAGTAGAACTTTCTTGATCTCAAGCACACAGAAACTCAAATGAACAGTGAAGTGGTGTAAAGCAGGGGCTCTCAGGAGGAAAAAGTGCAGGCATCCAAGGCCCTAACTCTGGTCTGTACAAGTTGTGTGATCTTGGACAAGCCACTTAACCTCTGGGAGCCTCTGCTCCCTATTTTAAATTGAAGAGATTGGGAAACTAAGGTCCCTTTATAAGTCTCTAGTTCTTGAAACTATTTTTTTTCTTTAGGAAGTTACATATTCTCTCTGTCGCCTCCCACATTTTATCTCTTCTTCCATAATTAAAGTGTAAACTAAGGTCTTTCAGACTGATCACAAATTCTCATTTCTTAGATTTTGAATTGATAATACCTTATTCTTATAAGATCAATTAAATAGCCCAGGTATTATTCCTCAATTTGACAAATAAGGGAACCAAGGCATAGACACTTTAAGGGACTTAAGGTCAGAATTACGGTTGGAGTTGTCTCTGGTTTAGTGTGCTTTTCATTATAATACTATGTCATGGAAATTTCTACTTCTGAAATATCCATGTCAATTCACATCGATTCTGTTGTCATGTTTCTGGGTTGTTTTACCTTAGCCCTCTTTGGGACAGATTGTGTCCTAGCTTGTGATAGGCAGCATGGCTTAGGAGAAAGAAGGCTGGATTAAGTGTCTGATTTTTTTTTCTGCTTCCAATTCTGACACTTATTGGTTGTGCAACATTGGACAGATTGCGTTACCCTTTTAAGATGTGAATAAAGATACATGGATTATCCATCTTAAAGAATTATTGTGAAGTCCTCTATAAATTGTAAAGTGCTAGGGAAAATGGAAGATGATATTTTTTTCTTATTCATATTAAATTATGAATTTGCTGTGGTTTATCTTTGTGTCTTTCTGAGTGCCTAATACAGTGCCAGCCTGCAGTAGGCATTTAAAAAACATTCCTTGAAGGGAATTGACTATACTTTTTGATTTGTTAGACTCAGTCTAGGCTTATCTAATAATGATACTTTAATCAGGTATATTTGCTAAATGTTTAACAAACATAAGATATACTGCAATGCAGTCTTTTAAATTAAATTCACCAGGGAGGGCCAGGGGATATGTGTTTCTTAGTTGCTATGGGACCATAAACAAATAAGGCATCTGGATGCATTCATTTATATGGAAATGCTCAGGATCTAGCTGAAAATTCCCTCCCCCCATTCTTGAAATCCTGGCACTTAACATTTTTACATGATTTATTATTCTTTCTGGGTCACCCTTAATATAAAATGTAATTGGTCTTGACTAAAATGGCACATCTCTAAAGTTTCTCTTGTGAGCTTTCTTGACTTCCTTTCCCTCATTCTCTCCCAATTTCTCTTGCTTCTGTCCTTTAGTCTCTAGTGTTCTTGCTGTCAGCTTGTAGTTCAATGTAATTGAATTCAACAATACATATCAAGGATCTACTGTGTATACACTATACAAAATACTAGGAACACAAAGACAGGTGAAACAGTTCCTGTTCCCACTGGGGAATAACATGCCCACAAGTTAGTAAAAAGAAAGTAAACATATATGAAAGTAGACATAAAAGTTATTTTAGGAGCAAGAATATGCTAATAGATAGGGACATAATGAAAGGCCTTTGTAGCTTTATTTTGAAGATACAGGTGAGGGAGGAATTCAGTTCGGACTCAGGGGACCATGAGTAAAGGCATCCAGAGATGGAGTGCTGTGTATGAAGAACAGTCAATAGGCCAGTTGAATTTGAACAAAGAAGATGTCAAGGGCATTAATCTGAATAGGCTTGGAAAGGGAGTCAGCAGCCAGACTGTAGAGAGATTTAAATGACAGTCTAAGGATTTTATATTTTATTTGAATTAATAGGGAGCCATTGAGGATTTCTGAGTGTAGTGTGCATGCATCTATGGGTATCAAAGGAAATATAGATCTATGTTTTAGGAATATCACTTTGGAGGATGGATCAAAAAGGGAGCAAACTAAAATTGGGCAGGCTGACTGGAAGGCTATCACAACAATCTAAGTGAAAATAAGGGCTTGAAATAGTGAGGAAGGGAACAGAAGTAAGAGATGTGGAGAGTGATGAGATTTGACAACTGATTCCATATGGATGGTGAGGGAGAGTGAATTCATGACTCCAATGTGGTGAACTTGGGTGACTTGAAAAATGGTATTAAGCTCAAGAGAAATTGTATATTTGTATTAGAAATATTGAGTCTGGAACCACATGGAGATAGCATTTAGTGAAATGAGACTAGAGTACAGAAATAAGGACTTGACATAAATTTAGGCACTGTAGATTAGAGAAATGCAAATTAAAAAAAACTCAGAGGTACTATGTGATACCTTTAAGATTGGTTAATAAGGCAGAAAAGGAAAATGATGAATGTTGGAGAATATATGGGAAAATTGGAACAATAATGCATTATTGGTAGAATTGTGAACTGATCCAGCCATTCTGGAAAATAATTTGGAATTATGCTATAAAACTATACATATTCTTTGATCCAGCAATACCACTACTAGATTTGTATTCCAAAGAGTTCATGAAAAAGGGAAAAGGACCCACATGTACAGAAATATTTATAGTTGCCCTCCTTGTGATGACAAAGAATTGGAAATGGAGGGGACGTTCATCAACTAGGAAATGGTTGAACAAGTTGTAGTACAAGAATGTAATGAAATACTACTGTGCTATAAAGAAATGATGAGCAGGCTGATTGTAGAAAAATCTGGAAAGACTTACATGAACTGCTGCTGAGCAAAGTGAGCAGAATTAGGAGAATTGTACATAGTAATAGCAACATTGTGCTGTGATCAAATGATTTAGCTCTTCTCAGCAATACAATGATCCAAGATAATTACAAAAGACTCGTGATTAAAAATACTATTCACATCTAGAGAAAGAACTATGGAGTCAGATCCAAGCATACTATTTTCACTTTTGTTTTTTTGTTTTTATGATTTTTCCTTTGTTCTGATTCTTCTTTCACAAAATGACTAATGTGGAGCTATGATTAATATATTTGTACATGTGTAAGTCATATTAGATTGTATTGTTATCTTGGAGAGATGAGAGGGGATAGAGGGAGGGAAAAATGTGAAATTCAAAATCTTATAAAAGTGAATGTTGAAAACTATATTTACATTTAGAAGTGGAAAGAAAAGACATAGATTTAGGAGTCATTTGCAGACAAGGAAGCTAATAAGATCATCAAGGCAGAATATAGAGAAAAGAGAAAGGGGTTCTTAGGGAGAACCTATAGTTAATGGGTGGGATGATGATGGTGATGTAGCAAAGGAGACTGAAAAGGAATGGTCAGTGATAGGAAATCACCAAGGGAGTTATATAAGCTAAAGAAACAGGATATGTACAAAGAAGGGATAGTCAATATTTTAAAAAATTATAGAGACATCATATATAATGAAGCCTGGGAAAAGAGAGCTGGAATTAGTAGTTTAAAAAAAATCACTGGTGACCTTGGAGGAAGCAATTTCAGGCAAACGATAGCCTGATTTGATAGCCAAATTTCAGGGGATTGAGAATAGAAGATGAAGAATTGAAAACAATAGTTCTAGACCGATTTTTCCAATGAACCATTTGGAATTTGTTCTTCTCAAATAGACTATTCATGGATTTTCTCTTCTCTATCAGAGATCCTAAAATGGAATGATTACTAGCTCACTATGAGTCCCTATCACTTTCACTACAACAACCCAATCTTCCCTGTGGGTGAGAATCAGCTCCAGAATAGAATGTCTATCTTTTAAAAGAGGAAGGTCAAAGAGATTTGGATAGATTCCATGGTTTTGAGAAGGAGAAGATGTGAGGTGTTTCCTTAGAAAGGAATGGAAGATATAATTTTCTTTTTATTTATAAATTTATGAATAAATTTCTATAAGTCAATTTTTATAAAAAATTATTGTCTAAACATACAATTTACATAATTATAAATTTTATAAATAAATGCATAAGGGTAGTGGTGAAGACAACTATTGAGTGAAAAGTTCTGGCCTAACCAAAGCCTGATTTCACTTCATTCAGTCTGTCCAGCCCCAATTGCTGAGTATCTACTAGGTACTCTGCTAGCTCTGAGCCAGGGATTGACAGGAATATACCCTGTAGTTTTCCTTAGTGAGTTTATATTTTATGTGAGGTATTAAGATTTAACTCCAGTATAAGAGAACAAATTAAGACATTGGACTAAGTAGCAAATGGGATGGTTCTGGTTGTAAGTGCTTAAAGAGAGATCATAGAGGAGAGATCAGCTTGGGCTTCATGGAGCCATAGGTACTTGAAGTGGGTCAGGAAAGATAGAAAAGGAACAGATAATTGGTTGAGGTTTGTGGGTCTGGGAGCAGAAATTATGATTGGCAATCCTGCTTGGGAAGTGGAGGCAAGAAATTGCAGGTCAGCCTGCCCTGGGAATATACTGAATACCTAAAGAGTTTTGAGCGATTTATTGTCATAAATGTCTAAATCAAGATTTATGTCTTGCTGAGGTTGTGTAACTCTGCCTCGTAAACCTTGTAAACTCAATTGCCCAAGTTTATGACTGTGCTTGGAGATAGAGAAGGAAATTCAAAGTTCTCTAGATACCTGACACCCACAGATCTTTTGCATTATCCTGCGGGGTCCCATAATGAACAATCCAAAACTTGTGGAGGGGGTGGGTTTTTTGGTAGTCCCTCAGAGTTCACATGTCAAAGGAAACTTCCCTCTAGAGAAGGGAAAATGTGAAGGTCTCTAGAGCCCTGGGATTCCTAGTGGAGACAAGGAGAAATTTCAGAAAGACCCTTTGGCTACAAGTCAGGAATCTTGAAGTCTGTTCTAAATTCACAGATTACTTAATCTCCTGGGGCCTCAGTTTCCTTCTCTGTAAAGTAGCTATAAATAATGTGATTATTGCCATTTTAACTTCTAAACTCTAGCTTATGCCTGGAAAATAATGTGATATAATAGAAAAGGCATTTGGTTTGGTGTGAGATAATTTGACTTCAAATTCTTGCTCTGCTGCTTTCTTCCTATGTGACCTGGCAACTAAATTTTCTGGATTTTAGTATCCACACCTCTAATTTGAGAGGAAGGAAGCAAAGAAACATTTACATAACACTTACTACTAAGTGCCAGGTATTGAGCTAAGCATTTTATAACTATTATCTCATTTGATCTTTACAACAAGATCTGAGGGAAAGGAAGAATGCAATTATCCTCATTTTACAGTTGTGGAAACTGAGGCAAACAGAAAGAGATTAAGTGACTTGCACAGGTTTACCTGGCTAGTAAGTGTCTGAACTGACATTTGATCTCAGGTCTTCCTAACTCCACACTTAGCACTTTTTTTGTCATTTGTTCAATTGTGTAATTATGTTTGACTCTTTCTATTCTATGGCCCATAATGTCCATAGGCAAAGATATAGGAGGAATTTGTCCTTTCCTTCCTTGCCTCTAATAGAAAACCTTTAACTTTCCTTGACTCCTAATGAATCTATGATCTGTCCAGACACTATCCAGAGGACTAGAAATAAATAAATGAAATATATATTAGTCTGATTTTTGTTTTTTCAAAAATTCTACATCTACACGCCCAAATAAGGTGAACATTTCTTATACTTAGTAGAGCAGAAGAAAAGGATTGTAGGTAAAACTGCAAATCCAGCAAAGAGTATATTTTTAGACAAATAAAGGTGGTTAGTGGGAGTGGAGAGAAAGAGGGACAATTTTTGATTAAAAATGTCAACTTCTTTCCAGTGCAGGAGCCTCCCTGTTCTGTTTCTTAGTTGCTGACACAGTGTTATTTAGACATCTTTGAGTCATACTTTTGGCCTTGTTTTATTTCTCCGAGTCCATGTAAAGAAGAGGTTATTCTGTGATTTGGCTCTCAAAGAGATTACTGATAGAAATCCCACAGAAGGGACTGCTGACATATTCAAGTGGGAGGGGCAGATGATAATAGAATTGGTAGATGGTTCAGCTCCAGCATACAGCTCTGTGGACTCTGAGAACTGACTCAGCTTATTCCCTCACACCCAGGGGAATCTTGTCCCTGCTTTAGGAAATCTCACTGTGTGCTTGTGGGCTTTTTCAGCTATTCACAAATGTGTCTGAAGCCAACTGGAGTGAAGTGGGAGATACAAGGCCTTTCTGTCTCTACCCAGGCCATACTCTACCTGATGAGGAATGATGATGTGGACATGATGGAACAATGGACTTTTTTCTAATGTGTCCTGAATCCAATGTGCCTTATGATGGTGTGGGAAGGCCAGACCCATCTTTAAGTTCTTGGTGCCCAGCACAGTCCTTGCACATTTTGTTCTTAAATTGTCTCAGTGGTGTCTAACTCTTCATAACCCCATTTTGGGGTTTTCTTGGCAGAGATACTGGAAAAATTTGCCATTTCTTTCTCCAACTCATTTTTACAGATGGGGAAACTGTGGCAAACAGGGTTAAGTAACTTGTCCAGGTCCCACAGCTAGTAAATGTCTGAGATACAATTTAAATTCTCTGAGGCTAGATTTGAATTCATGAAAATAGGTCTTTCTGATTCCAAGCACAATGCTTTATCCAGTGTGTCACCTAGCTGCTACTAGTAGAACTTTAATAAATGTTTGTTAAACTGATTAGAATTACTGGTGTGAAAGAGCCATGAATATTGATACTACTTCATTGTTTATGGTACCTTTTAACAAGATGAGACTTCCTTCTTTATCTCTTCTAATTAGATCTATTTTTGTTTTTGCTTCTGTGCTTTTTTTGCTTAAGCTGAAATATAATATATGCTGCTCCAGGCTTTGACCCTTACTCTATCTGTATCTCTCTGTTTCAGATGTGTTTCTTGTAAACAACATATTGAAGAGTTCTGGTTTTTAATCCAATCTACTATCCACTTCTAGTTTATCAGATTCACATTCATAGTTAATGATTACCAGCTCTGTATTTCCCTTCATCCTATTTTCTCCCCCATTTATACTTTTTTTCTCTTTCTACCCTATCCCTCCCTCAACCTTCCCTTCCTTCTCTTATTCCTTTCTCCTTTTGTTTCTGCACTCCTCTCTCCTTCACCTTTCTTCTCCTAGAGTCCTGAATGTTGACTTAGAGGAACTGGATTTAGACCCAGATTAGTTACTCACTACCTGAATGACACTGGACAAATCACTTGTGTATTCTGGGCCTCAGTGCCTCATTTGTAAAATAAAAAAAGAGACTAAGGTCCCTTCCAGCTCTTAATATATGAACTATATTATTAAGAAGCACTAAGAAAGCCATCTGATAACCCTGATGCTTGAACTGTCTTTAATAGGGAACACAATCTGTTAGTCCACATGTGGAATTTATTTGTGGATGATTTATATTTGATTTAAGACTTCTGTGCAGATGTCTCTGGGAGAGAGGTCCCAGGGACTTAAATTCATACTAGGGTTTAAATGATTGATACAGGTTCTTTTAGGAAGAACAAGTTTAATTCTTTTTATGGTCTCTGAAACAAGCTCTCTACTTCCCACTTATCTTTTAGGATCTGGCTCCATTCCTACATCTTCCACCTTCACCACAGTGATCTTGACCTTGTCCAAATAACTTTCTTGGACCATAGTTTCATCAACTGTAAAATGGGAAGAGGGGGTTGAACAAGATGACCTCGAAGGTCTTTTAAAACCCAAAGCCCTATTCCATGTCTATCTTCTCTCATCTATGAATTAGAAATTGATACTTGCGGTTGCATAACTCTTTGTAAAATCACTTTTTAGTCATCTGTTTATCCAGTGTCCACCAATAGGAAACTCAATAGTAGCCACAGTGATTTGGCTATCATATTACAGGACAGAAAACCTAAGATTAAAAGGAGACATACTTAACTTGAATATTCCATTGCTGTCCGACTAACTGAATCAGAGTGATTTGGGAATAATATACAGTAGCTGAGGGAAAAAATACACATATTTAAGAGAGAAATTACCCATGGGGAAAGAATGTTGTACCACATTCCATTCTTCATTTATGTAAATTGCATGCAGATCTTTCCAGTTGCCATTTTACATGGGTTTAAAAAGGTTAAGAAATCAATTCCATTTCTGCAATTTGAGTAATGTCTATGTGAAGCCAGAACTAATGACCAAATCATGTGAGAAATTAGCATTACAATGATCTTATTAAATGATGTAAGAAACTATTTTATTTTGGGGAACTAATTTTCATTAGCTTCTGCGGGTGAGTCAATAATTCCAATTATTTCTAAATATTAGGATGAGTTTTCTTTTGGGGAGAAGTGGCATGGGTTAAGTTTTGTGTTCTCCAACTGAATGAAATTCATCTCAAAGCTAATTTTATGGGCTCAATTGGGCATCTTTTTTTTTTTTCATACCAACTTTTGGCTAATTTATGTCAATGTCCTCCCCTCCCGTCCCCCTCCCCCCCATTCCCCAGAGGGACTTTAATAAATACATAATTTCTTCTGTGATACATTATTTTGGAAAAACCTTTAACAAAGATACTTTGTAAACCATTGATTTAAAAAAAATACCTGGTTATTCTGTTAAATAATTATTAAGTTGGAACACTGAAATGAGTTTGAGAGAAAGGGAATGCTACAACACACTTCTACCAGAAAATGAAGAGTTTCATTTTCATGGACTTATAAACATTGTAGGGCATTTGGGAACATCGTACTATTTGGAGATTTCCACATAGCATATCCTCTCTCCTAATTTCAGTGCTCCACTAATAAAATATGTTTCCATATGTACTGAGCTGCTGGGTAAACTTGAGTAAAAGCTTGGTTTTATTATTGTGATTTTATACTGGACTATGACATAGTCAGTTAAAGTTGGTGATTTTAAGAGCATTAGAGATGCTTGCCTACTCCTTGGCTGATGTTAGGAAATCATCTCTTTGTCTTAAGGCTCTAAGCTAAAATCCAAATAGCCCCCAATGGAATCATACTTTAAACTGTTAAGCTTCAACTTTGACTAACACTTCTTATACAGAGATCTGTGATAGGTACTAAAGAAGAAACAAGATAAAATAGAGGGCTTATAGAGCAAACTATCTAGTAGGAGGATATGAAACATATTATCAACTATCATATAAAGTAGAACTTAAAATCTGTAAAGCATTTTTAAATTTTTATGTACATTGATATTATTTCTCTCTCTCAGCCTCCCCCATTATTTAACAATATTTAGTAATAAGAAAAAGAAAATCTTCATAATCAAATACTAAATGGTTCAACAACATAGATCCCTATATCTAAAAATGAATGTCTCATTTTGAATATGAAGTCTTTTCATGTCTCTGGCTTTCTGGCAGGAGATAAGTGTCTTGTTTAATCTCCAGTCTTCTTCACTCACTTTATCATTGCATTGATTAGAGTTCTAGAGTCTTTCACAGTTGTTTTTATGTTATTATCTTTGTATAAATTGTTCTAATTCTGCTCATTTTGTTTTCCCTTAGTTTAGAGATCTCTGTTTTCTCATCATTTCTTTCTTTCTTTCTTTCTTTTCCTCTGAAGCAATTGGGGTTAAGTGACTTGCTCAGGGTCACACAGCTAGGAAGTGTTAAGAGTCTGAGAGCAGATTTGAACTCAGGTCCTCCTGACTTCAGGACTGGTGCTCTATCCACTGTACTATCTAGCTGCTCCATTTAATAATTTATTAAAGCACAAAAATATTCCATTACATTTATATACCATAATATATTTATCCATTTCTCAATAAGTAGCATCCTCTTCATTGTCAATTTCTAGCTAGTATGAAAATTACTGGTATAAATTTTTTATATATGGGTCCTTTTTCTCTTTTTTCTTTAAAATCTTTGGGGAGAATGGATCTGGTAATGGCATAATTGAGTAAAAAATCGTAGTAATTATTAACCTTAAGAGCATAGCTCCAAAATTTGCTTTGCCAATTTATATTTCTACCAACAGTACAGAATAGAACTTGTTTAATATAAGAGAAATTGAAGCTAGGTGGCGCAAGTCTGAAATCAGGAAGACCTGAGTTCAAATCCAGCCTCTGACACTTACTAGTTGTGTGACTCTGAGCAAGTTACTTTACTATTTGCCTTAGTTTCCTCATCTGTAAGAAATGACAAACCACTCTAGTATCTTTGCCAAGAATATCCCAAATGGAGTCATGAAGAATCTGATGTGATTGAAAAACGATGATGTAAGAGAGGTGTAGATTAAATTCTATTCCATGGCCAAAAGAGAAGAATCAATATGAACTGGGAAGATCTGAGAATACTTATTGTAGGAGATGATCTGCTAGATCTTTTAAAAGAGGTAGTATTTCAATGGAATTTATGGGAATTTTATGGGAAAATCAATCACTGGACTAAACTTCCATATTTAGATTGATACATAAACTTCTAGTTTTAACTTAGAAATTATATCATATCTAGGGACAATATAATATCTATAGTATCTTATTGTTCTCTAATTGTTATCTGTGGTATAGGTCTGTAAATCCAAAAACAATTAAGATTGTAAATCCAAAAGAGTCTTGCCTAAACTCCAAATCAATCACTGGACTAAACTTCCATATTTAGATTGATACATAAACTTCTAGTTTTAACTTAGAAATTATATCATATCTAGGGACAATATAATATCTATAGTATCTTATTGTTCTCTAATTGTTATCTGTGGTATAGGTCTGTAAATCCAAAAACAATTAAGATTGTAAATCCAAAAGAGTCTTGCCTAAACTCCAAATCTCCTTCAACCCCTAACACAGTGTTTTGCCTATAGTTGATGGTTAATGTTTGTTGAAGGAACTACTGAATGGGTGAATGTGAACCTGTTTACAAAACCATTCCTGAGAATGCTTTTTGGTACAGAGGAAAGGGAGTCTAAAAACACTGGGCCTCACTAACAAAAATGAAAAATAAGAAGGTTAATGCTTCCTATTTGCTATTTGCTTCATAGTTCTCTTGCTCCCAAAATGATTAGAATAGTATTCTTTGACCAGCCAGATAATTTGGGCTCAACTTCCTCTTTAACTATCCCTTTGGGCTCTGGATAAGTGTCATGAAATGAAGAATAAGATTGGAGACCAATAGGTAGAGTACAGGAATCGATCAGTCATAGAATCAAAATATTTAGAAGCCTAGGGGGAGCTTGGTGATAATAAAATTAAGATTTATTGACTAAGTATCTGTTAAGTGCCTATTATAGGTTAAAAAAAAAGCCAAATGCACATTTTGTGAATGATAAAAATATAAGATAGAAAATCTGGTTGATTGGAAGTTAGAGAGCTAAGAACTTCTCCCAAAACATCCCTTTAAGGACAGTAGGTTAATCCAAGTTGGCAGGTGCAAATCATTTCATTTCTCAACCTCTCTGAACATTCTCCATCCCTCCTACTCAAACCCCAAACCCCTCCTTCCATTGAGAATCTCCCTACTCAGTTACTTTTCTACTTCCTTTTGTGTGTTTTCTTACATTAGACTATTAAAAACTTTGCTTTTTTGATAATTTTTTTCTTTTGTCATTTTTTGTGTCTCACTTCTAGTTCCTTGTACATAGTGGCATTTTATAAATGCTTATTGACTGATTTAACCCAACACCTTCATTTTATAAAGGAGAAAATTGAGATTCCAAAGAAATTAAGTGACTTACTCAAGTTGACTCAATTGTAGAGTTGGGCGACAGCTCCGTGTCCTTTCTACTATAACATGCTATCCTAAGAATTGGTCAAATGCCTTATATTCATTCATTCATTAAACATCTCAGTCTCAGTTGTACACTGAGGTATTAGAGATGCAAAGACAAAAGGAAAAGCAATCCCCATCCTCAGGGAGCCTACATTCTATTCAAGGGAAATAACATTTATTTATTTTTAAAAAATACTTTATTTTTAAAACATATGCATAGTTTTCAATATTCATTCTTTTTTTAATTTTTAAAGCTTTTTGTTTTCAAAACATATGCATGGATAATTTGACATTGACTTTTGCATAGCTTTGTGTTTCAGATTTTCCCTTCCTTTCCCCCACTTCCTTCCCTAGATGGCAAGCAATCCAATATATGCTAAACAAGTTAAAATATATGTTAACAAGGGATATAGCATTTAAACAGATAAATTCAATGTAATTTTAGGAGAAAGAAAATATTAAAAAAAAAACAGGGGATCAGGAAATTATTTATTGAATATAAAACCAGGGACTCACTTCATTATAAGGACTGTTAAATATAAAAACATGATGAATAATAATAATGAGTGTGAATATATTAATGAATAATAATGAATGTGGATAATAGTCACTGTATTTTTGTTTAGAAAAATAAGATGGTGTGACCATCAATTTTATTTAGGACAGATGTATTCTTCTGTTTGTCCACTTTGTAAGTCATTGAATTTTGCATTATATATTGTGTTATCATACAAAAAAGGCTAACACAATATTTTCCCTAAACCAATTGTATTTATTAATGAAAATCTATTATAAGAATAACATCCAGATTATTTTTACACATGATTTAAAAATATGGAAGTTGTTTACTCCAATGATGAAAGGTACAAGAGGGATTTTTTTTTTTTATCAAAGGTTGTATAAAACACCATCTTTTTTCCTTAAGGAATTTATCACCTAAATAGAGAAGAAAGATCTCACATCTTTAAAATAATTAGAGAATAGTAGAGTGTCAAATAGTGGTTCTAGGTGCTGAGCTAGGAGAGTAACAAGGAGTAGGCAGAGTGTGACCTTACCATATTTACTTAGCAATCTGAAAAAAAAAAAAAAAACCCAACCCAAAAAACAATCATTTTAAATCTTACCAAGAGATAACAAATCACTTAAGAATACCATTGTTATTGGAAGAAATGGAAAATCTATCTGCCTTTGAATTTGTTCACTTTGCTGTCTGATTTTCTCATTTGGCTTTGGTAAGAATCTAAATTTCTAAAATTGTTTTGGTTAAACTATTTCACAAAGGAAAAGAAATTCTTCCCATGCTGGCTTTTGATTTTTAAAGTAAATTATGTAGTTACAAACTAAAAAAAAGTGATAGTATTACAAAAGAGGCAACATGGCTTGTAAAAGGAACCATAGGCAGAAAACCTGGGTTTAAATTTCCTTGGAGCAAATCATTAACTTTTTTGGGCTTCACTTTTCTTACCTGTAAAATGATCTGGAGTAGGGACTAGAAAGCCTGTGATGATATGATAAACTGCTCCTATTGTAAATAGAAAAGCTCTGCAAGAGGGATTCTTAATCTTTTTTTTTTTCCTTCTACTCTCTCTTAAAATAATTTTTAAAATATTGTTGATAATTAAAAGATGTGCTAAATCTCAAAGATTGGTAAAAAAATAAAAATGTAACATTTTCTCCATCTAAGTTTATGGATCTCCTGAAACTTCCCAGGGATTTCTTTGGACCCCAAGTGAAGGGGGAAGAAAACATCTCCCTTTACTGAAACTGTGTTGCCTTTAAGATGATCACTCTGAAATTGTGTTCCCTTTTGATCTGTGATCCCTTTTGGAGTCTTCCCCCAGATAAGTTATTTTTTGGGGAAACCAGACCCTTTGATTCAATTAGAAATCTTGGTCAAAAAGCATCCCTTTTGAAGTATTGTTAATTCCAATAGGAGATCTGGGCTAGATACTGATAAGTATTTAGGTCTGGGAACTTTGGCTTTCTTTCAACCTGAAATTGAACTTCAAAGATTCCTTTTAAAGGGCAGTTTCTGAACTCACACTTTGCAGAAGGTCCAGAGCAGCTTGCTAGGACCCTGCCCACTGAGAAGGCATTTTCTTCTCAGCGCCAGTCTCCATTTCCCTAATAAGACTTTGCTACTAAAGAAGTCAATCTCTTAGCAAAACTGGCTTCCTATCCAACAATAAACTTTCATTTTTGCCAATTAATATTTCAGGTTTCATGAATTCTTTCATGAAGAATCTGTGCTAACTCCCTTATTGCCACTAACCTCATCACAAGTTTAGATTCCCTATTTCGAGGAGGAAATGTTTCTCCAACTTTAATTTTTGTATCACCTTGTGAGGTCTATTCTGGGCACTGGTAAAAGGTATTTAATCAGGTATGGAATCATAAGAGTTTTGGATGTGGAAAGAACATTGGATAGGGAATCATGACCTTGGACAGTTTCCTTTCTGGGGCTTAGTTGCTTTATCTGTAATTGAACTAGGCGCTGGTTTTTTTTTTTTTTTCCAGTTCTAAAATTCTTTATAGTTCTAGGAATTTGAAGAGAAAATGTTACTTCTCATATATAAAAATAAAATTGAACTTGGAATCAGGAGACCTGGGTTTAGATCTTGCTTTAGACACAAATTACTAGTGATCATGGGTTAGCTCAAGCTTTCAAACCCTTATCTGCAAAAAAGGATAGTGCTATTTACACTAGCTGTTTCATAGGATTGTTGAGGGAAGTGCTGAATAACTCTTAATATTCTACATAAGAGTGAGTTTTTGCTATTATAATAGATGCACTAACACATGTATATAGCTGTCCAGTTACTTATGGATTCTTAACATTTGTGAATGGGAATAGTGCTTCAAATCCTCCAAAACCTGTGAAGTATAAAAATAATCCATATTTTGTCTTTTGGGATTTAGTTTTATATTCAGTTTTGAATACAGACATAAATATACTGAAATATGCACTTACTAGAGAGATTGCAAACTAATAGAGTTAGAAGTAGGCTTGTGACTACATATGAAGGATTTTTGCTTTGGGTGGGGAAGATGAAAGATGAAGATAGAAGACTGTGAGTAAACATTAAACATAAGTGAAAAAGGAGAGAATCAAAACAAGCCAATGATCAGAGCAAACAAGGAGTGGAGCAAAAATGAATTAAGAATATTAACATTGGGATTAAAAACTGTTGGCCTTACCTTTCTTTTTCTTCTCTGTCTCTTTCTTCCTAAGCATTACAGGTATTTTTGTATTTTTGTTGATCTTTCTATTTAATCTACTTAGCACATTCACATACACAAACTTAGATATGTGCATATATGTGTGAAAAAGGCCATTCTCTGTCATCTTACCTAACCTTAATCACTGATTAATTAGAACTTAAGTAATCAGTAAAACTGAGACCTTTAGCTTAAAAAGGTCTTCCACTTCACCTTGAAGCCATCCCCGGTCATCTTGATCTGTCTTGCCACTGGCCCCTTCTCTTTGGAGGAGAAAATGAGGCTGGTGACTTTGCACAGCCTTCGATCCCTTCAATCCAATTCACCGTCTGTCATAACATCACTTCTCTCGTGTCACCATTCCCTTCCAGAAGGAACGACACAACCACAGCAATGACCATAATAGATCTATCCTCTCTTCTTCCTTCCCTCCCTTCTTTCTTCCATCCTTCTCTCTCTCCCTTCTGCTTCCTTCCCACCCACATTCTTTTTTTTTTTTTTTTTAAACTTCTCCCTCCTTTTCTTCCCAACTGTAACAGGTCTCTCCTTCCCTCCTTTCTCCTTCTCCCATATCCCTCCTTCCCTCCCTCCCACTCAAACCCAAAGCACAAACAAGGTAAAAACAGAGCAATTTGGGGGTAGGGGACTGGTAGCTGAGAGAGTCATAAGAGATTTCATTTTGAAGATAGCATTTGGTGGGAGGTAAGGATTAAAAAATCAGAGGGAGTGCATTCCAGGTATGGGGTTCAGTAGGTCCAAAGTCAGGGAGATAAGAAATAGATTATGCTGTGGAGGAAGTTTGGCTGGAATGTAGAGTATGTAAAGGCAGATAATGTATTAACTTGGTAAAGGTAGTCTGGGACCACATGGGAAGGCCTTTAAATGGCCAGAAGAGTTCACGTTTTATCTTAGAATGTTTCTTGAGCAGAGATGTTTCATGGTGAGACGTATATTTCAGGGAAATCACTCTGACACTCTGTGGAAGAGGCATTGGAGAATGGATAGTCTGTAAGGTTTTTGCCAAAGTCGGGCAAGGGCTGGTGAAGGCTGAATTAGGCTAGTGTCTATGAATTAGGATAGGTGGAAATTAGGTGGCAGAGTGGGTTAAACCTCAGGTCTAAAGTCAGGAAGGTCTACGTTCAAATTTAGCATTGGATACCACTGTGTGACCTTACCAGGGGTTCTCAAACTATAGCCCACAGACCAGATGCGGCCTGATGAGGACGTTTATGCGGCCCGGATTATGGTAAATGGGCTGAGGGGCGGAGACAGAGTGTGAGCTTTTGCTTTTACTACGGTCCAGCCCTCGAATGATCTGAGGGACAGTGAACTGGCCCCTATTTAAAAAGTGTGAGGACCACTGCTGGATAGGATAGATGGAATTTCAGAAAAGTAAATTTAGGCTTGAAGCAAGGAAAAAATTCCTTAATTAGAGCTAAAAGTAGAATAGGATGCTTGGTAGTAGTGGGTCTTAACCCAATGCCTGCTCATTTGTAGAGGAACAATACCTTTGGGATACTGTACTGGGTTATCACTTTAAAATTCCAGGGCTAGATGATGCAGGCACTTTGGAGAGACATTTCAGGGGGACCATGAACTTGAAATAGCAAAAAAAAAAAAAAAAAAAAAAGAGAGAAAGAAATTACATTAATTTCGCTATCCTCTGTTAGCATTTCCTCACGTTATTTTTTGAGAAGGCAGTTCTGCAGCCTGACAGAGGGATTAAGAACCCCTCTGGTGGAGTCTCCCTAAAGAGAAGATGCACAAACAGGGATTTCCCCACTCAGTTTGTTTTTTTTTAATCGTATTGCTTGGAACATAGTGGGCCTTGATTGATTCTTGATTGATTCAAAGCTTGAGAAACACTGCTTTACTGAGGGACCCTGCTTTACTAATTGCCCTAAAACTTGGGGAGTCCGAATGCGCACACACGAGATTTTCCCTCGGACATACACACCGGACCCTTGAGCCGGGAGAGAACTTGGCACAGATTCAGGTTCAAGCCCGTCATTCCGCGGACGAGTACAGTGACGGGAGAAATCACCGAGCGCCCGCGTCAGGGCCCCCGGGCTGAGCTCCCGCATCACTCTCCCACCCAGCTCCGGGCACGCTTTCCCGGCAGGTTTAAAAGCCTCTTTCGAGCCCCGGTTCCGATGACTGCTCCTCTCTTTTTACCCTGACTCTGCAGATTCTCCCTTAAGGGCTAGGCCCCGCTTGGGGCCCGCCGCCTCCCCAGCCCCTCGCCCCCCAGCTCTCTCCGCAGCCTCGAGCCCTAGGGAGACAAGGAGGAGGGGAGCAAAGCTGGGGAGCGCGCCAGCCCCGCTCGGGCCGACTTCCCCAGAGGCCCCGCCTCCTTCTCCCTCGTGACTCTCAGGCACACCCCGCCCCTCGTTCCTTATTGGCCGCGGGGCCCGCGAGGGTGGTAACGGAACCCCACTCGGAAACGGGTAGGAGGTGAGCGCGCGTTCCCGAGAGCCGCCGGGTTTCCTCGGCGACGGCGGGGGCGCGCCTCCGGGAGCGTGCCTGGGCGGCTCAATGACAATACTGAGGAGGCGGCAGCGGCGGTGGCGGCGGAGGGTGGCCCGGCTGCCGGCGGGGGAGGAGGAAGGAGAAATTTGAAAGCGTCCGAGAATAAGAGGAGGTGGGTCGGGGCTGGACCGAAGAAGTAGAAGAAGAAAAAGAAGTTCGAAAGGAGGAGAGGGCCAGACACTCGTAGGTCCAGGTAACGGCCGCAGCAGGGGGGCTGAGGGAGGGGTCGGGTAAGGGGCGGGCCTGTGCAGCATCGGGCGTGGCCCCGTCCCTCCCCTTCCCTTTCCTTTTATCACCCCCTCCCCATTGAGGGGGGGCCGGGCCGCGCTCCCCCTCCGGCCCTGGCCCCGCCCCAGAGAGGAGATGGGGTAAGTTGGGGGGGCATCTCCTCCCTATTGCTTCCCTCCCCCCTCATCCTAGGAGGCCCCAAGCCTATTAAGAGATTCTCTTCCATCTCCCTGAGTAAAACTTCCAAAACAGGTTGAGATTTAATAGGACCGGATCTCCCGTGTCCTTCCCCTGCCTTCCCCCATTCCCTCCCGCCCCTCCCCCCAACCTTCAGGCTGGGCGGCTCCCCCCAGCCCAGCTCCTTAGT
The DNA here is from genome assembly GCF_048593235.1 of Sminthopsis crassicaudata. NCBI lineage: Eukaryota > Metazoa > Chordata > Mammalia > Dasyuromorphia > Dasyuridae > Sminthopsis > Sminthopsis crassicaudata. Next base: position 364,258,679 of record NC_133619.1, on the reverse strand, counting down.
CACCTCTACCTGGGGAGATGCAGGTTGGCTCCGTCTGCTGAAACGTGCAAAAAAGGGAGTGTGGAGTTCCGCCCGTGGACGGAGGCAGAAGGCCCTCGGCCCCCAGTTCTCACCCCCTCCCTTCCCTGGAGAAAGCAGCCACTCTTAATGTGGGATACTCGTCCCTCGCGGACCCTTCTCTGCTCCTCCCCACCCCCACCTCCCAGCCCTAGCCCTCCTTTCTGTCCCCAGAAGCGGTAAAGCTTGAACTTCCTACCTCTCACTAGAGAAGGCCTCCGCTGAGTGTGGCTCCCTTCCTCATTCCCACAGCCGGGGTCACGCTCAGAACGCCCAGGCTTTCCGAGTCAGGCTAAGTTCTCGGGTAGAGCTGGGCGAGCATCCGTCCTTAGCGAAGCGCCTTTGGTGGGGGGCGCACCCGCGACAAACTGTCCGTGCCCTCTCCGGTCGGGATCCTTGTTACCTAGGTTCCTAGCACCCGCGAGCGGCGGGTTGCCCTTTCATTCATTAATCACGTATTCCCCAGCGATAGACCAAAATAGTTTCTTTCTGGCAAGCTTCACGTTCCGTGTTTGTGATGTAAGCTGTGTTATTGCCAGTCCTCCAAATGTTTCTAGGTGGAATGCCATATGCTTAAAGTTGTGTTTGGTAAAAATATTACACAGACTGGTATTGAGATAATTGAGGTCTGACACTCCAGGTCAGTTGTAGGCAGTCTTTGGAATTGATTGGAAAAAAGTGAAAATTTGTCAAGAATTTTGGGGAGAATTTAGCAAGCTTGTACAAACTTTTTTTGGCTGCTTGTTGGATGTTTAAGCTGATTGAGGCTACTTAGTGGGCTATTAATCTGCTTGATTTGATATCTTTTGGTTGGACCTCTACAGTTTGACTTTAAAGAATTAAGTTGAAAGTTCTTTGCAGTAAAACTGTTCAGAGGGGGTAGGGAGCATGCATCTTGGCCAGTAAATCATATCTGAGGGTCTGGGACATGCTGTCAAGATTTTTATGTTAAGAAACCTGATAAAAGAAATAAAGAATGTGTCAGCAGAAAGTAAAGATCCAAAGTGGAAAAACTGTGGACGGGAAGCATGGGGCAATAAACTTTGGCTTTAGAAGAACCTAGTTTGATTCAAGTTTGAATTTGGGCAAGCCATGTAACCTTTTGGGGACTCCAGCTCCTCCTTTCTGATGTGGGGATGATAGTTGTACTCACTACTTCAAATATGTTATATAAGAAATTACTATGTAAATTTAGAAGTCTAAATAGGACTTTGTGATGTACAGTTAAATTCTTTACTTGGCATTTAAAGTTCTTTGCACACTGGCTCCATCCTACCTTTCCAACCTTATATTATATCATCTTACTTTACATTGTAAGTGGCTAGTCTTGCATTCCTTCTCTTGTTTCAGTGACTTTGCATGGGCAGTTCCTCCTCGTAGGAAAGCAGGCCTTCCTTTTAAGGATTCTTTGACTCCTTGACTTCTTAAGAAGCTCAGGTACCACTTACAGAAACCTTTCACATAGTGGTTAGCTTTTGCTGATAATTTTTAGTGCTCTTTTCTTCCTCAGATTATCTTGTATTTATGTACCTGAGCACAGGCATCTTCACCTCCTTTCTTCCACCCAAGTAAGCTCTTTGAAGGTAACAACTGGGTATTGTTTGCTTCTTGTTCATAGTAAAACTGAATTATCATCCAGGAGCATTCTGTTGGCTCTACCACCAAAATTATGAATTTTCTTGTGGCTTTAATTCTTGGAATATTACACAACTATAAAAGTATGTTCAAGAAACTTTGTGCCATAGTTAATGGTTATGAATCTGAAATTGGAACAATCCTTTGCCTTTGGTGACAAACTTTATATAATAATGATAAGGAATTATTTTAATTAACTTAATTGAAAAGCAGCTGTAGTCTCTTTGAATTGATGGATTTAAGTTTATTTAATTTTTCTGACATAGAGACCCCTTTCAAACTCTGCTTTCCAATTCCTCAATATTGTGTGTATACAGTAATGACTGAATGTATATTTCTGGGGAGAATCCAAAAATGCAGGGCTTGTTTGAGATGGGTGAGAAATAGAGGATTATCTATTATTTATAATAAATGACTGATTTGTGCTTTGTATTACAAAGTATTTCGTCTTCATCTGTTTTCTGACTGGAAAATACAATCCCCAAGATGGAGGGGGAAAAATTGGATCAAACTATTGAAGATAGGACCCTTTATTTAGGGGACATGAAGTAATCATTGTGACTCAGTTTGTGAACTATTTGATAATGGTGGTCTCTCAACCTGATTTCAAATTACTATTTAGCTCAGAGCTACTTGGCAAATATATGTGATCTCTGATCTCTGATCATAAATTTTACTGACATGGAAGGTTCCATTAATGATTTCACAATTATGGTATCTAGAACACATATATTTATGCCTCCATAGAAATACACATCATAAGAATTGTCAGCTTCGATGTATATTGGGTAGGTTAGGGAGTGGGGATATGTAATTGTATTACTAGGTGGATGACAGCTCAGACTGGATGTCAGAGAATGAATGCCTAAGGAGGATGATTGTTAGTATGAACACAGAATGACAGTTGTTCCTTAATGTAAAAATAATCATAACATTGATATAATATCTGTTAACCATTTTCTTGAGTGATCTTCATCAAGATTTGAAACTTTAGGCATCTTTTTAGGTTTTCCTTTAAAAACAATTTAAAAACAATAAACTAACAATGCAAAGGTACTATTCACAGTTGCTATTTTTTTTTGAAACCTGAAAAGAATTATAATTTGAGATTGCTATATATTCCCAGCCTAATAAATGAAAAAGTTGCCATTGATTTAAAAATATATAAAATAAAATTATTGCAATTGAAATAATTGCAGATTTTTTATCATATCAAATCTTCATCAAAGAAAAAATTGAAAATTGATGCTATTTTAAAGAAATCATACATAAACTTTATAAATGTTTTTGTGGTTAATGTTTTTGTGGTTCATTTGTATCTTTGTGATCCCATATGGAGTTTTTTGGGGCAAAGATACTGGAGTGGTTTGCCATTTCCTTCTCCTGTGGATGTAGGCAAACAGTTAAGTGACTTGTCCAGGGTATATGCACATTTTATATACATGCATACATATACACATATTATGGAAAAAACGTGTATATATATATATATGTATATATATACACACACATACAATATGTGTATGTTTGTATACATACACACACATATACATATTTAATTAGATCAGGACTAATCAACTAACAAGCATTTATTAAGCCCTCACTATACATCAGGCACCGTATTAACACTGGAGATAATAAAGAAAAAAACAAAAATAGTGCCTACTCTCAACGAACTTAAATTCAGATGAAGATGATAACATGTATATATACATACACATATGAGTGTAGACTTACAAAATGAGTAAAGGTTACTTTGGAGAGAAAGGCACTAATAGAGTGACTGCAGAATAGGGCACTTAATCTTCTTCTTGAAGGGAACCAAAGATATAAGTGACCTGGAGATGGGGAAAAGGCAATTGAGCATTCTAGGCATGAGGAACAACCAATGCAAAAATTTGAACGGAGGAGATGGAATATGAGGAACAGAAAGAAGAGAGGAAATGTATAACAGTGAAAAGATAGGAAAAGACCAGGTTATGAAAAGTTTTAAATGCCAGATTACTTAGCGAGTTAGCCAGAAGCTAGTAAGGCAGTGACAGTCCCTGAAAATGAATTTGGCAGCTGTGTGAAGAAGGGATTAGAGTAGAGAAAGATGAGGCAAGACAGAGAAGAAGATGAAGAGGGCATAAACCAGTGTGGTATCCGTGTTATTGGGGAGAAGAGGAAATAGAGGAACTCTTCTTTTAAACTGATTAATACATTATATATGATTTTAAAAATTCATTGTTTTTGTAAAATTCAAGAAAAAAGAACAGATAGAAGGAACTTTAGAAATCATTTGTCCTAACTCATCTCTCCTCTTAATTGGATGGAGTTGGAAAGAAGTCTATGGGCTATCTAGAACAACCCTCTTATTTGATACATGCTTTGGAGGTTGCTACTTGCCCAAGTTCACATGAGTAAGCATCATCTTTGAGACTTTCTGAGTCCAGGGCCTCTGACTCACAGGTGCTTTTTCAACTTTTCATAATCTTTCCACTGTGCTCAGTTTTACATGGGGAGAAACTATGGCCCAGAGGCAGTGGCTTGTACAGGGTTACACAGGTGTAAGGAACACTGTTGAAATTCACCTTTACGTCCTCTGATTCTAAATTTTTTTTTCCCCTACTATATGTTGTATTCGTTATCACATTTTCCCTTGTAAGCTGGAGAAAGTATTTGGCTGTTATTTCTTTACATTTGCAAAAGAATATTTTGTTCTCAAAAGAGTCATGATTTCAGCCATCTCTCTTTGTGACCCCATTTGGGGTTTTCTTTCAAAGTAACTGGAATAGTTTCTCATTTCCTTCTGATCATTTTACAGATGAGAAAACTGAGACAAAAGAGGGATAAGTGATTTGCTAGTAAGTATCTGAGGCTGAATTTGAATTCAGATCCTCCTGATTTCAGGTCTAGTGCTCTCTATTTACAGGGGTACCTAGCTTCCCTCAACAGAGAATAGTATATGTCCAAAGAAAAATCCTTGAATGTCTCCAGCATTGCAAAATTGAAAGAAAATTTAAGCCTTCATGGTAATTGACATCTTGCCTGTAGTGCCTTACACATTATAGGTCTTTGATAAATACCAATTATTATTTTTTGTTTGAACAGACATTATTGTGCCTCTTTCCTCTTTCTTTTTACCCTGGCCTAATGTGTGTTTTCATTATTTATAAGATTATAGTAAGGAATTAAAGCAGAGCTGGAGTTTTTACCATATTGGTGCTTTTTAATGTGTATTCTTTCCAGCTTTGCATTTATTTATGGATTTTAGCATCAGATGCTAAAATGATTCTGTTAAATAGCCAAACATTCAGTAGCTTTGGAGTTTTAAAAATTGAGCTTAATTTAAATACTTATGGGATCATTAGACATAGATATTTAGGGTTTCCAACCCTTTAAATAAGTTGGTAAAAAGAACAATACTGAAAGGATTTACTTTAAGGGTTTTAAAACTGAGTATTAATCTTCAGTATTATCTGAAAAGCAGTAGTTGGCAGAGAGGCATACTGCACTCTTGGGGAACTCCTTTTAACCTTTTATCTTGAAACAGTAAATTCTTAACTCACCAATCTTTCTCCTTTTTTCCTTTAAAAAATGTTGGAAACTACAGTAATGCCTCAATTAACAAATCCTTTGGGAATGAAGATTCAATTCAACCATAAATTGTGTGTTTATGATCCTTGATGAGAAGACTTCAGATTATTGCTTCTTTTTCTTCCTCCATTGAAAGTAAACCCAGGCCCATTTTTAGCCAAATTGGAAATGTATTAAATTTTGCTTAGTCTTCCTTTGTTGGGCCTTTCTGCCCATTTGGTATTGATTAATTCCTGCTTTTTTAGAAGCTGAGGATCCCCTTATTTTCTCCTTATCACATTTTCCCTAAATTAGTTGTGTTCATCCCTAAATCTTTACATTAAATTAAATTTAGTTGGATCTATGAAAGGGAGGAAGTAAGGGAGTTCGATATTTAAAATTTACATGTATTGGCTCTGTCATGGAAGTTGTTAGAATATTAACCCTATGTACCTCTGTACTGTGCTAGTACTTGTGTCTCAGGCTACAAATTTAAAATTTTGATGGTGGACCCAATAATATGATCCTAAATATTTATGTAATAATAAACAACTCATATTTATATACGTTTACAATTTTTAACCCTACTGTTCTTTGTTTCTGGTAGTTGGCTGTAGTATTGTTGCTTTTTAAGGGGAGAAACTAGGTGGAAAAAACCTCTTGTCTTTTAGGTACTGACTTCTTTTATGTAAGTGTATGGATTTTTTTAAACTTCCTAAATCAACTTTAATCTGTTGTTCTTTCCATATGTGCAAAACCTTTCCATATTCTCTGGGAGAAATAACCTGTCTTTCCAAAATCATTTTGTTAAATATGAAGGTAAAAGCGAACATATCTTATCCTGAAAGTGTGGAAATATTTTTGCAAAGAAGCAAACTGGGGAGGAATAATTAACATCTTGAAAGGCATTAATAATTAGTGATTTCCTGGATTGAAGAGCATCTAGGTAGTTGATTAGTGCAGTAAACATATCTCTGGGCCTGGAATAAAAAAGACCAGAATTCAAATTTAATCTTTGACATTTATTAGCTGTATAATCTAGGCAAGTCATGTAATTTCTGTTTGCCTCATTTTTTGCAATTGTAGAGGCTACAAATGATCAAATGAAATATTTTTAAAGCACTTAAGCACAGTACCTAGCACACAGTTGCTAAACACCTGTTTATTCTGTTTCTCTTTCCTTATCTAAAATTAAGTTGTACTTAACTGGAACAATTTATCTCAGAATACTATATTCATATGAGAAGCTCATGATAAAGTATTTTAAGAAAGGTAGTTTCAAGGGGAAATGGAAATATATTATTTTCAGGCATTTGCTTGAAATGGTAAAAATGATAAATGACAAAATGATTAATGAAAAATGATAAAAAAAAATGGCAAAAAAAATGTTACAGTTGTTTGCTTGTCTAATTTCAGAAAAAACAAATTTTAGACTCAGAGTTTTAAAGAATCTATAACTATTGGCCAGTATTTTTCACTTTATTGCTGGCAAAATCCTTGAACATATAATTTAAGGGATGGTTAGTGAGCATCTAGAATAGAAAACAATGATCGCAAAAAGTCCACCTGACTTCATCAAGAATAGATGTAGAGTTTTGAAAAGGGTCTCTGAGGCCTTTTAATCTGACCTCCTTACATGCCTGGTGAAACTGAGAACTCCTAGGAGTGAACCATAAATTGAACAGGAAGAAAGTAGCAAAACTAGTATTGTTATTCAGGCTTTTGATTCATCCCAGTGCTGCTTTCACTGAATGGTCATACCAGACTAATCTAATTTCCCTTTGCAAATCTTAAAGTATTATTATAAATTCTAGCTATTGCTAGTTATTGTTAATATAGTTTAGTTTATCTAGATTTTAGCAGAACATTGGATAGTCTTGCATACTCTTTCTGTGATAAAGATTGTTAAGGAACACTGGTTTCTGGATTTATAGGTTATGTATCCAAACTATAGCTTTGTCACTTAATTTTCCTTAGCTTCTCCTCTAAAGTTGGACTAATGGCCTTTGAGGCTTTTATAGTTTTAAAGTTAGGGTGATGTGATTCTTAGAGGGCTAGAAAATAGTCTAGTTAGCTGGCTTCTGAATTGGTAGAATGACTGGAGACAAAGAGTAGTCAGTAGTTCAGTGTCAGTTTGGAATGAGCCTTATAGAATGCCCCAGGATCTTTTTTTTAACCTATTTGCTGTTGTTTGTTGTCGTTTTATCAATGACTTGAAAAATTATAGATGGCATATTTAGCGATTTAGCGATCACAAAGCCAAGTAAGATTCTTAACTCCTTGTGTGATAGTGTTTCTGAAAGCTATAATGTACTTATATTGAGTCTAATAAAATGAAATTTAATAGGAATGAATAGAAAATCTTACGCTTCTGTTAAAATCAATTTCTCAAACACACAATAAGGAAACCTAGATAGATGTTTGTTCTCAACCAAGAAAGTTAGTTCATTCTTGGGCTAATGGTTAGTGGTCCTCAATAAAGAGGTGATTTAGTCACCTCTTACTTGATGTCTTGTCTAATAAAATGTAAATTCTTTGAGATCAGGGACTTTTTCATTCTTGTCTATGTATCCAGAGTTCGTGCCACAGAACAAATGTTTAATAAATATTTGTTTGATTGATAATGGCCCTATTGTACCTTGTTCTATTTAGTTCACATCTGGAATACTATATTCAATTTTGAGTGTTACATTTTAGGAAGGATATTAATAAAGTGTAGAATGTCCAGAGTTGAATAGCCATGATAGTCAAGAAAATGAAACTATATGAGAATTGGTGGAAAGAATTGGGGACATTTAGATTGTTAAAGAGATGATTTAACAGGAAAGTGATAGTCACTTTAAGGATTTAAAAGATTATATTGTAATGAAAGAATTGTTCTTGTTCTGCTTGGTATTGGGGGCATAACTACAAGCTTTGGGTAGATGATGCAGTGGAAAAAAGTGCTTTAAGAGGTTATTGTTCTCCATTATTAAAGGTTTTCAAGTATATGTCAGTGGCCATTTGTTGGTTTCTTGTTTAGATACAAGTTGAACTAGATGCTCTCTGACAACACAACCTAGCCTATTTTGAAAGGAACTGAAAGGACTTTATTGATCACCTAAAATTATAAGAATTAGAGATGATCCTTTTTACCTTCATTTTATAGGTGAAGAAACTGATGAATAAAAATTAATTGTAATATCCCAGGAATTTTAATGAAGGTTATTGGGGAAACTGAGTTAATTTAAATTTTCTATTTGCCTGAAAATGGTAGCCTACTTGAAGGAGATGCAGAGAGGAAACTTTTTAAAAAACTTATGTCTGTTTGTAAGAGAGGCTGAAATATAAATGGGGAAAAATACTTGAATAAGTAAAATGTCTGGTTGTATTTAATTCCCTTTGCAGATACCATTGCAAGTTTGCTGGACTTTAATAAAATTTGATTAAGAAAGTACTTTATAAATAATTAGATTAAAAAGTGATTATTTTAAGAGGTATTCCCGAATTGATAAATGACCAAAAGATAAAAAGTGAGCCCAAAGAACTATAAAATCATGCATATCTTTTAACCTAACAATACCACTACTAGCCTTGAATACCCAAAGAAATTTAAAAAAAAGGAAAAAGGACCTACATGTACAAAAATATTTGTACCAGCTTTCTTCTCAGGGCAAAGAATTGGAAATTGAGCGGATGCCCATTAATTGGAAAATGACTGAATAAATTGTGGTCTGTAATTATGATGGAATATTATTATTCTTTGGGAAATTATGAGCAGGATACTCTTAGAAAAACCTGAAAAGTCTTCCATGAACTTAAGCAAAGTGAAATGTATTGTGTACAAAGTAATAGCAATGTCATAGGATGATCAACTGTGAATGATTTTGCTATTCTTAGCAATATAATAATCCAAGACTACTATAAAGAATTTATGATGAAAAATGTTCTCCAGACCCAGAGAAAGAACTGATTGTGTCTGAATACAGATTGAAGCATATTGTTAAAAACAGAACAACAACAAAAAAAACCTTTATTTTTTGAGAGAATTTTTTTGGGGGGTAAATCTATATTTTTACAACATGACTTATGGAAATGTTTATTTAACTTCACATGTGCCTTAATGGAATTTGGGGTTGGAGAAGAAGAGGGAAAATCTGGAACTCAGGTTTTTTTTTTTTTTAATAGCTTTTTATTTACAAGATATATGCATGGGTAATTTTTCAGCATTGACAGTTGCAAAACCTTTTGTTATAACTTTTCCCCTCCTCCCCCCCCACCTTCACCCCCAGATGACAGGTTGACCAATACATGTTAAATATGCTAAAGTATAAGTTAAATACAATATATGTATACATGTCCATACAGTTATTTTGCTGTACAAAAAGAATCGGACTTTGAAATAGTGTACAATTAGTCTGTGAAGGAAATAAAAAATGCAGGCGGACAAAAATAGAGGGATTGGGAATTCTGTGTAGTGGTTCATAGTCACCTCCCAGAGTTCTTTTACTGGGTAGCTGGTTCAATTCATTACTGCTCTATTGGAACTGATTTGGTTCATCTCATTGTTGAAGAGGGCCACGTCCATCAGAATTGATCATCATATAGTGGTGGCGACCGCGTTAACACTTAGAATCAGCTGGAGTCTTTATTCTTGGTCTTTTGTAGTAGAGTGGACGCATAGGATCTCTGCGACCTCACCTCTTCATCTCCCTCTTAGAAAATGACCGTGGCTAGTCTCCCTGCACCTCCTAGTCCCTCCCACAATTTTCTGTATACACGAAACGACTGGGCCAGTACAGGATAGTGGGAAGGGCCATTTTCCAAGCATATTCTTATAGAGTATTTTCCAATCAGTAATTAGCCTCAAGTGCTCGATTGTCCAACCCCAGTGCATTAGCTCAAGAGTTTCAGGCCTTCACAATATAGTATTGTTATTGAAGTATGTAATGATCTCCTGGTTTTGCTCATTTCACTCAGCATCAGTTCATGTAATCTCTCCAGGCCTTTCTGAAATCATCCTGCTGGTCATTCCTTACAGAACAATAATATTCCATAATATTCATAAACCACAATGTATTCAGCCATTCTCCAATTGATGGGCATCCACTCAGTTTCCAGTTTCTGGCCACTACAAAGAGGGCTGTCACAAACATTCTTAACCAGTAGTAACACTGCTGAATCAAAGGGTATGCACAGTTTGATAACTTTTTGAGCATAGCTGGAACTCAGTTTTAAAAAACAAATGTTAAAAAATATTTATATATAACTGGAGAAAATAAAAATGTTAAAATATTTTAAAAAGTGATTATTTTAATTTGGAGAGGCAACATTAAAACTCAGATGTCATTTGATTCCCAATGTGATATATCCTAGTACAATTTTAATTTACTTATGAATGTCCTTGCAAAATCTCTTTGACTTAAGTGCCAATTTAGGTAAGTCCTAAGAACAACATTTATTTGCTTTATTAAAAAGCTCTTCCAGTCTCCTCCAAGAACTTAGGCTGATGAGGCATTTACTATAGACAGATTTTATTTAATGTGATTGTTTAAACCCCAAAATGTAGAATAGATCACACCTGAATTCCTAAACTGTCAAGAAAATTCTTCTTTCCTTTCCAAAGGGATGGATTTAATCCTTTTTGGTTTTGGGCCATCAGAAAAGCCCACCTTCTCCTTTATCTCCTTCCCCTACCTAGATTTAAATAGCCCACATGACTCAGACTAATAATGGGTATAGATTTGGGTTGTTCCTCAGTGAATATGATTCTTTCAGAAATTACAACTGACGCAGTGATCTTTTGAGTACCAGAAAGAATAAAGTCCTAATCTATTCTGTCTCTTTTCATCATTCTATCTGGTGTTGACTTCTCAGTCAGAGCAAGTAAGAGACCACATGAAGTTGACATGCTACCTTTTACATGCAAGCAAAATAGTGCAAAGAACACTGAATTTGGAGTCAGAGAATTTCAGTTTGAATCCGCATTGTTTTACTGTGAGCTTGGGATAGTTAACCTTTATGGGCCACAATTTCCTTCTCTGTGAAATTGAGAGGGTTCTAAATAGATAAATTCTTAAATTACTTATTTCTAAATTTTATAGTCTGTTAGTTATATGGTCATAGGTGAGTCACTTAACCATTCTGAAGATCAAATTGCCCTTCTATACAATGGAAATTATACTTCACAGAGGAAGTGATTTGCAAAATTTAAAACAATAAGCTAGAGTGAATTATTTTTATTCAAAAGGTAGGTTTCATGAATTTAGACATTACTGAATTTGTCCTTTTGAATGGGACTGATTGAATGAAGTATTTCTCCTTATTGAGTCACATGATCCCTTTCCCAGAGCTTAGGGGAAGAGAGGGAGGATTGTGTTTTAAGATCTCTGGAAGGATGTACTTTGAATTCGAATCCTGGGATGCAGGAAGTTAGTAAAGTGGAAGGAAGTGACAGAACCTGTGGGAGATAGCCAACTTTGGTTGGTGAACACTGGTCAAAGATGGTTATGTCCTTTTAGTTTGTCCAGTGAGAAGACTCCTGTCTTTTGCCTTAGTCCTGGACAAGGCCGAAATTGGCCAGGTTCCAGGAGCACATGGCTTCCAGGTGTGTCTAAGCTTCTCCCTGCAGGGATTAAGTAAATGCTTTCTTTTTGTATCTGAAGATGTCTTTGATGAGTTAATTTGGGAAAAGGGGTTTTGTACCCAGCCTACACCCTAATTTTTTAGAAATATTAGCAAATAGCAGCTTCTTCATGTTATAAATATTACAGGGGGTGCATAAAATGTTCTATTGTGCAACAATTGGCACTTTTATTTATATTTTACCTTTTACTTAAAAAGTAAGAAATTTAGTTATATTAAATTAGTAATTAATCTGTAGATTAAAACTTGGGGTTCCAGAGTGAGTCAGGTAGCTTGATGTCACATATGGTTTTCAGGATGTCCTGAGGAAAGACTGAGATGTCCTCAGTGTGGAATGGTTGAGTCATTTACTTGTTTTCAGGGTATTATGTATATTAGAGTTTATATGTCTTAAGTGGTTTTTTTGGATTATATGATCTAATCATTTTTTTAAAAGTATACAGTAACTTAAAATATTTTCTGCCGAAGAAACTGAATGGAGGATGATAGTAATACTTGAAGAAAAGTGAACAAATGGCAGAGTTGTCACTTTGCTAGCTAATAAGTTAGCCATAAGTAAAAACAGTGACTATCTAATTAGACTCAACAAGTTGAAATTATTAAGATTACTTGAAATACTGATGCATACTCACTATTATTAATGATGCATCTCATCTTAAATGTATACTTGTTGTACCTTGAGATATTAGTGATAGAATGAAACCACCAGGATTAGTAAGGCTTTTAAGTGTTTGTTGCCAAAAACATATATCATCTGTGAAAACTTTCATATCTCATACTTAACTTGGAAACAAAAATTTTTAACCTATTTAAAATTAACCTTCCAGGGGCAACTAGGTGGCACAGTGGATAGAACATCAGCCTTGAATTCAGGAGGATCCCAGTTCAAATGTGGTCTCAGACACTTAACACTAACTAGCTGTGTGGCCCTGGCCAAGTCACTTAACCCCAGCCTCAAAAACAAAAAAAAAAAAAAAAAAAAGAAAGAAAAGAAAATTAACCTTCCAAAAGAAGAGTTCAGTGGGTTGAATTTTTTAAAATATGAAAACATAATGCTGGTTAGCTTCCAAAATCAGCTCATTGACATCTGGCAAAATGAAAATTGACTAGCCAAATTTCAACAAAAACTTCTGGGTAATTGGTGGATGAGATTGAAAAATGATTGTCATGCTTTAATATAAGTATACTGATGTGCTTTTTACATTTAAATCTACATATTTTTATGTAGTATCTTTTTCAACTGTTAAGAGATAGATAAAGCATTTATGGTTTATCTGTTTATTATGGGCCAGTTACTGTACTAATAAGTGCATGGGTACAAATTAACAGACAATCTTTTCTTTAAGATGCTTATATTACAATGGGAAAAGAAAACACATAGAAAGTTGCTGGGGGTGAGGAGTAGGGGGTGAGAATGACCCCCTGGGATCATGGTAAAGGACATGCTGGGAGCATGGTGAAGGAAGTGGAATAGAGATATAGGCAAAAGCTGACTTCCTACTTCATCTCATTCAATTGGAACTTCCTTTCCCAATATTATCAATGAGCTCTTACTGTCAAATTCCTTAACCTTTTTGACTTAAATGTATCATTTGACATTATTGAATGCTCCTTTTTCATAGACACTGACCCCTCCCTGGGTATCTATGACATAAGTCCTTATTTTCTTTTCACATGTCACTGGCCATCATCTTCTCTTCTTACCATCATCTCAATACAAATGAATCCAAATAAAGAGATCCAGCCTTCATATTTCTCTTGGACTCTAGTTTATCACCAATTGCTAATTGGATCTTTCTACCTGGATGTCCTTTCTGTATGTCAGCTTATTCAAAGTAGAATGTCAGAATAGATTATTTCTCTCTGCCCCCCAATCATTTCTTTCTTTCTCTTGAAATCCATCATCCTTTCAATTATCTATTTTGTAACCTATTATCTTTAATTCTTCCTTCCTGAGATGGTGGTGGTGATGGTAGTCCAAGAAGAGAAATGGGGTCAGATACAAGAGGTGTTGTGGAAGTAGAACTGCTAAGGCATTAATGTTAAGGGAGAAGGAAGACTTGCCATTTTACAACATTATTTCTTTGCATTGTCTGTCCCTCATGTCTAGATTGATTTTACACAACAGAAATAAGAAAAAAATACATTCTCAGATTTCTTCAATGCTCAACTTAAATGTTATCTCCTATAAGAAGTCTTTTCTAATTTGCCTTCTTCTTATGAGTTACTAATATTCTCTTTTTTTTCTTTAAAATAATTTCATGTTTTATATTTATTTAGTATAAATTTCATATTTATTTCTGTGCATAAGTTGTGTGTGCCCCTTCTCTCCCTCTCCCTTCCACACGAGAATGTAAATTTCTTGAGGATAGATGACAGAGGCTTTTACTTTACTCCATGGTCTAACACAGTACTAGCTCAAAGTATAGATGCTATATAAGTGCTTATTGAATGCGAGAAATAAAAATTGCTTTTTTTCCTATTAAATAAAATCTTTTTCTATAATTAGGAAACAGTGGGATCTTATGTTCTCTGTATCTTTGAGTCAATTATATCATAAAAGCCTACATGTTCCTTTTCAAAACCCTATGAAAGATAGAAATACAAATATTTGTAAAGGTTTTGTGAAAAGAGGCTAAGTAGATTTCAAAGTCCGATTCTTTTTGTACAGCAAAATAACTGTTTGGACATGTATACATATATTGTATTTAATTTATACTTTAACATATATTGGTCAACCTGCCATCTGGGGGAGAAGGAGGAGGGAAGGAGGGGAAAAGTTGTAACAAAATGTTTTGCAACTGTCAGTGCTGTAAAATTACTCATGCATATATCTTGTAAATAAAAAGCTATTAAAAGAGAAAAGAAAAAAAGAAAAGAGGGCTAAGTAGGTACTTCATGAAATGCAGTAAAAGGGGTCAGCATAGACCTGTGTACCAGTTTTGTATTGTTTTATGGGTTGTCATGAGCACTAATTAGCTAGTTTTTCAGGGTTCACATTCTTGGTGAATTAAGTTCTCAGAAAATAAGAGTGTGTTGGAGGGACTAAATACACTTGAAGCCTTTAAAGTACAGTAGACTATCCAATTCTTGCACTTGTTCATATTCCACAGTAAAGCTTTAGAGTAGGACTTTGCGGAGATTATATTTTGAATTGAGTTGAGAATCTGAACCATTTTAAGAGATATTAAATGTAAAAAAATATAAAATATTGAATGGGTCATCAGATGATGAATATTTTAGACCATAGCAACTCATGAAACATCTATTTCTGCCAGGAACATTTCTATCTTTCTGGTCACCCAGGTACACAACTTCAGAGCCATCCTCAACTCCCCCTTCTCTCATACCCTATTCCCAGTCTCCTGATCTCATAGTTGTCCTCTTCATAGTTTCTGATATCCAATCCATCAGCTCTACTCTCATGGCCGTCATCCTGGTTCAGGTCTGAATTACTTTTCACCCAGACCTTGGCAATAGATTCCTAATTGACCTTTCTGCTTCAAGCCCATCCCTTCTCCAATTCATGTTCCTCTGGGCAACTAAGGTGATAATATTCCTAAAGTACAGGTCTGAACATGCCAGTTTCCTGCTTAATAAATTCCAGAGGTTCTCTTTTGGTTTTTAGGATCAAATACAGAGTTCTATGTTTGGCTTTTACACATTATACTTTTTCACAAATGCCACAGTCCAGCTAAAATGACTTTTTCTTATTCACGACATCTCAGTGCCTTTCCACAGATGTGTCACTGATGTCTGGAATGTACTCCTGCCACCCTTCTATCTCCAAGAATCCCTGCTTTTCTTCCAAGCTCAAATCAAACCATTTTTACATGTGGTCTTCTCTTCTTCTTCCTCCTCTTCCCTTCCTTTGCCTTTTTTTAATCTTTTAAATATACTTATATGTGTACTTTTTAATATTTCCTGATAAAATGTAAACCCCTTGGGGGTAGGGGCTTAATATCCCTAGGGTTTAACATACTGCAAATAGTAGGGCACTTAATAAGGGCTTGTTAATAGAACTGTTTCCTGAGGCTTGGGAGAGTTGTGATTTCTATCAATACAAGGACTACAGGTAATATGATGAAATTACATCAATTAAAAAAGAATATTATTTAAAGAAAAATATTTGTAATGAGCAGTTTTACCACTTACTTTGTTTAGAAATTTCTTTTAGGCAAACAATAAGGACAATATTATAGCGGACTTTAAAAATCGAGCCTTAACAGAAAAGTTTAAAGCATTTATGGACATTGATTCCAAAATTTGAATTAATGGTGGTCAGTACCCAAGCTTTTGTTAACTTGGTACTAAGGATATGAGAGTATAAAGTTAAATTTTTTCTATTCCTGACTTATAATTGGATTGAGGCTATAAATGAATGTTTAATTCTTGAATTTTATACAATAAACGAAGTTACATAATTTGCTTGACTAAGAAATGTTCTCGTTTGAGTCAAATCCTTTTTGCATAGTTTGCATTGCGATATTTCCATGATCTTAATCTTATAGCTAAGTGTAATATAAAAATCCTTTAAAATATTTTAGTTGGAAAGTTATCTTTGGAAAAATTCACCAGACCTGAGGTCTTTATATTCATCTAGCAAAGAATTGTTAGCTTTGATAGGTAAACTGACTTCTATAGTTGTCCCAATCTTGATTATTTTTAAAGGGATTTGAAGTGCTGATGAAACTAGGTAGAGGAGGAAGAAATTTGAGTATATCTTGTGAATCAGAGCCAAGTAAACCTTTTTGTGACTATTTTTAGTTCTCTTTATCATTTAAAAAATTTCTTTATTTTTATGAATTTGACAATAATCAATAAGCATAAATATTTTTCATATATACAAAGAATAAAAAGGATTATAAATTAAGCCATAAACTCCTACTAAGTATTTTTAAGTACATATTAAATTTAACACAACATTGATAAGATTGTTCTGTTTGTCTCTTCTTTCATGTTTTGTTCTGTTTTTAAGATGATGATTCTTTCTTTTTTTGAATATTCATCCCTAATTCACATCTGTCTTCTTTTTTTAAATTTATTTTTTATTATAGTTTTTTATTTGTAAAAATAATTTTTCAACATTGACCCTTGCAAAACCTTTTGTTCCAACTTTTCTCCTCCTTCCCCCCCCAGATGGCAGATAGTCCAATACATGTCAAATATGTTAAATTATATGTTAAATCTAATATATGCATATATATATATTTATACAGTTATCTTGTTGCATAAGGAAAATCAGATCTAGAAAGAAAGAAAAAAAAAACCTGAAAGGGAAAATAAAAATGCAAGCAAACAACAACAGAAAGAGTGTGGAAATGTTATATTGTGGTCCACCCTCAATTTCCCATAGTTCTCTTACTGGGTTTAGCTGACTCTTTTCATTACTGAACAATTGGAACTGGTTTGAATCATCTCATTGTTGAAGAAAGCCACGTCCATCAGAGTTGATCATCATATAATCTTGTTATTGCCATGTATAATGATCTTCTGGTTCTACTTATGTCACTTAGCATCAATTCATGTAAGTCTCTCCAGGCCTCCCTAGAATCATCCTGCTGGTCATTTCTTACAGAACGTTAATATTCCATAAAATTCATGTACCACAGCTTATTCAGCCATTTTCCAATTGATGGGCATTTACTCAGTTTCCAGTTGTAATTTTCGTAATAGTTGGGGGGCAGAGAAAAGGCTGTGTTTCATTTTTATCTTTAAAAAAATGATTTAAGCCTGACTTTTGTATTTTTCTTTCATAGACCTATCTTTCTCATCTTAATATTTAGTTTCTAGCCCTTGCTCTTTTTTGTCACAATTTCTTTTCTCCTCATACATTTTTACTGTTTTGTCTTACTCAAGCAACAACATTTATCTCTAGGGATCACAGTAGAGTAGAGCTCCTTAACTTTTTCTATATCCTGAATCCCTTTGGCTTTTGACTGAAGCCTATGGACCTCTCCCCAGTAAAATGTTTTTAAGCATATAAAGTAAAACTCAGGATTACAAAGGAAATCAAGTATATTGAATTAGTCTTGTCAAAATTAAAAAACAAAATAAAAACTAATTAGGGTGATAGATCCCCTTGCAAGAGTGTTAGAAGTGCTGAAACCTACTTTAATTTAGTAAGTATAGCATTTGTACTTTGATCTGTTAGAATTTAGATCTTTTCTTCTCCTTTTACAAAGTAAATTGGTTTTAGACCTGAAATGAAGTTTTTCAAAGCTGTAGAACATTAAATAAGACATTGGAGATCTTCAAATTCACATGATGAATTTTTGTATGATGGATAATACTTTTTTTTTAACCGATTTATTTAAACACTAAAAATCTACCTTTCCCATATACAACTATGCATAAAACATCTAAATAGTTTTCTAACCTATTTTACTCAGTATATCATAGATTTAGAAAAGCTTGTATGATGATGGCTTAGGAATAAAGAAAATTATACTTATTTACAAATATTTAGTTTGTTCTCTTGAATACATATGATTTAGTATTAAACATGCTTCTCAGTGTCAGAGCAAAACTTTGTTAATATATTTGGTAGTCAATAGAAATAATTGTTGACAATTTCCTAACAAGAAAGCAATTATACTACAGTCTTACTTCCCAAGTATTTTGAGTGATTTGAATACTTTGCAATTCACCTTCCCCTCTCTCTGAATCTACCATTTAGTCTAAAGAAATCTTAATGTGATAATCACTCCATTCTTTCTTAGCTAATAGAAGAATTAGCCAAGGTTAACAACTAGAATCACAATTTTTATATCTTAGAACAGAATCTAGTAAGTTAGGAGACATTTATTAGTAGAAACTTTTAAAGCCAATTAAAACCTAGAGAGAGAAAATTTAGTTTTCCATATGATGATATTTTAAAATTTAAAATCCACACTCTAAAATTGCAGAAAATGTGAAGCTTTTTTAGGATCATATTTTTCAGCTAGAGTTGGGTCATGAAGAACCTGGTAGATCTCTATTCTGTTGGAATAGTGATTGAATTATTGTAATTTGAAGATATTGGAGTTTTTAGGGTCAATAGCTAAAGAAATAACCACCAAATGTTATATTAAACATTTCCCTTAATTAAATTTTCAGATCTCGTTGATAGAAGAAAATACAATTTGTATTGTTTTCTCAAGGTGAAGAATGAGGACTAATCTATATTGAAGAAACCGAAGTAACATTTCAGCTACTGTAAGTTTTTAAGTAAGGGTTTTTTTTTTTTTTGGCATCAGAGATTTAATATGTTATTTATTTTGGCTCCTCTTCCTTATCCTCATGGGACAAATTGACCTAGATTTAATGAATTCATGGCAAATAAATTAGGAAAAAATAATATTCTCTCCATAATATCATTAAATACATTTAGCCTTCTGGCTAAAGTATAAACAATCAAGAGTGACCTTTTATTTTCCCATTACCTTTGCTATGAGTTTTAACTTTATTTTGTATATAAAATAGGAATGATTGAATCTTTAACCCTCTCTTGAAGTATAGGAAAAATTTAGTTAATCTTAAGTGCTTTTAATGATAAAAATAAAATTTGGTTTAAAAAAATTAAATGAATTTATTTTTATGTATGTTTATTTTTTTGAATCTTAACTTTGCCATATTTTTTCATTTAGAAAATAATTGACTAAAGAAGTGTAAAGTCTTTGTTTCAGACTCAACTTCTTAGGTTGTATCTTTATGTTTGTTCTTTTTAGGGTAATTTTAGTAGGAATAATCTGAGTTTAATCAGATTTGGTTTGTTACTAAAGAGTAAGAGTAACTCTCCATTTTGATGTGGTTTCCCTCTGTCTTATAAGAAAATTTTCAAATAAGATATTTTAGATAATTTTAATAGACTTATTTAGCATGTGACTAGAGGATAAAGATAGAGATGATTATATTGAGTAGAGTTTCCATTTCATAAAACCTTAAGCCATAGCTTCCTTTTCATCAGATGCCTTCTTTCTATATTTCAACTATCATGGAATAAAAAACAATATTATTTAATGGAAAAAATAATGCCTTTTGAGATTTAACAGTTCCAGAAATTCTTGTAGTTCTGATAATATATATAGTAACATTTCTTCAAATTTTCAGTACTTTAATCTTTTATTTAAAGATGATTTTTACCCACTTTTTTATCTCCAGAAAAAAGAAAAGCAAAAAATGGTGCCAGAAGAAGAAATACAACAACCTTTCGATAAAACAGCTTATTCCACCTAACAGGGAAGAATCTTGAAATATAACTTCCATGTACAAACTTTAGTTGAGATGTTATGTTATCCAGACTGTCATAAAGATGGCAGACCTTAATTAGTCATTTTCATCAGCTATAGTAGGAGAAAGCATATTCTTCAAATGTGATGATTTAAGACAATAAATACTAAAATTAGTTCATCAATAGTAGGTATCTTCCTCTGCTCTCCTTTCATCTCCCTTCCTCCCCTTCTCCCCCATTTTTTTTTATTTCATCTTTAGAAGGGAAATAATGAAATGTAGTTTAAATTTATAACATTTCATTATTTCCCTTCCTAAGAGATGGAAGCCATGATTCTTAAAAAGAGAAGCTGGATCTCCTTAGGCTGATGATTTGTGTTACTCTGAGAAGGAAACTTTATATCTCATACTATATATACTCATACACACATCTTCATTTTGGATTAGGAAGAGGAAATTCTTTAGTTACAGTGTATTAAACATTTATTAAGCACATACTATGTCTCAGGTAGTATACAAAGTACAAAAAATGGCAAAAGAGTGTCCTCAAAGAGTTTACAATCTAATAGAGAATAGATCATGCAAACAATTACAGAGTAAGCTATATGCAGGATTAATAGGAAATGATTGAAGGAGGGGAGGCACTAGAATTAAGAGAAGTTAGGAAAGGTTTCCTATAAAAGACGGGACTTTAGTTGCTTCTTAAAGGAAGCCCGGGAGTTTAGTAAGTAGAGTTGAGGAGAGAGCGCATTCTAGCCAGAGAAAATATCTAGAGCCAAGAGCTGGAATGCTTTGTGGAAGAGCCAGGAAGCTGGTGTCACTTGACAGAAGAATATGTAATAGGGAGGAAGATATATAAGGAGAGTAGAAAGGTAGGTGGGAACTTGGTTATGAAAGATTTTGAATGCTACATAGAACATTTTGTGTTTGATTCTGATGTTAATAGGGAGACACTGGAGTGTGTGTGTGTGTGTGTGTGTGTGTGTGTGTGTGTGTGTGTGTGTGTGTGTGTGTGTGTGCCTGCATCTGCGTGCACATGTGAGACATGGTCAAACCTTTTCTTTAAGAATATCACTTTGATGTATTAAAATGGGGAGAAAATTGATATAAGCAGATTCGAGTCCACATAGGAGATGCTGTGAGCCTCTACCATCTTTTAGCCATGTTAGAGGAGAGAAGAGAGTGTTGAGAGATGTTGCAGAGGTGAGATTGATAGACCTTGGCAACAGTTTGGAAATGGGCAGTGAGATAGAGTGAGAAGTGGAGAATGACTTCTAGGGTTGTCAGCCTGAGGTTCTAAGAGGATAATATTGTCCTCAGTAATAATAGGAGAAGGTAAGAAATGAGGAGGTTTTAGGGGGAAAGAAAATAAGTTCTATTTTGTGACAACTATAGAACCAGAGATAACCACTAGGGGAAAGCATTAAAAAATGATATCACAGAAATAGACTCAAAGGAATCCAAATCTGAAGGATTCTTTATGCATCTGTGGTAGAATAGGCCTTTGACGTATTGCTGGAATTAAATGGTATTTGGTAGTTTTATTGTGGCATTTAGTATTTTATAGTGCATGCTTTTCTCAAACTGTACAAGTGATCTTTGTTCTCATGTACATTCACATTTTACTATCCTAATTACTTAAAGAAAAAAAAAGAAAATTTGCATTAGTTCAGACCTGGTGGGGGGACTATTTTAGCATATTAGATAAAATCTATCTGCATACTGTTTAAAGGTATAAAATAGAAGCAGGATCAAGAAACAATTTAGTCAACAAGCATTATTAAGTCTATACAATGTACCGGACACTGTTGCTGGGGATATGGTTGAAAAACTCTTAAAAAGAGTCCATGCTGTCAAGGAGTACACTCATTTTTTAAAAAATTATGTTTTGTTTATTCCAGTCAGGAAAAAAAATCTACTTTTAAGCCTTTTATCTCAGTTCCTTATCCTCATTGAGAATAAAAGAACAAAACCCATTTCAGACATTTATTATTAATTTTAAAAAATCTCCTCATTGACATGTCAAAAAAAATTTGTCTTATTTTGTTTTCTGAGTCCTTCATATCTCTATCAGGGGATAACTATTATGTAATAATCCTCTGGAATCATGGTTGGTCATTGTGCTCTTTCAAAGCCATATTGTTGTCATTATATAAATTGTTTTACTGGTTCCATTCATTTTACTCTGTGTTAATTCATACAAATCTTCTCAAGTATCTCTCCATCATTTTTTATAGCATGATGGTATTCCATTACATGTATATGCTAGAACTTGCTCAGTCATTTCTCACTTGATGGGCACCCCCTCAAATTCATATTCTTTGCCACCTCAAAAAGAGCTATTAATATTTTTGTACATCCGTAGAGTATATTTTGCTTAGAACTAATCTCTCCCTTAATTTATCTTCCTAATTCTCCTTTCCCTCTTTCTTTTCTTTCCTGCCTATTTCCCTGTTATATGAAATGTTATTTCTGTACTCATATCTTGAGGGTGTGTGTGTATTTGAGAGTGTGTGTGTGTTTTCCTTCCTTTGATTGGTTCAGATGACAATGAGGTTGAAGTGTCAGTTGCTCTCTCTTCCTCTTCCTTGTTTGTATAGATGTCAGTTTTCACATCTTGATTATGTGAGATAATTTTTTTCTACCTTTCTCTTCCCCTTCCCACCCATCCTGTCCCCTCACTCCCTATTCCTTTTCATCCTTATTTTCTTTCTCAAGATCATTAAGACATAAGAGAACCACAACAAGGCATTGTCTATTTTGATTCATTCTGTAACTCCTGATCATGATAGGTTTCAGTGGGGACACATATCATTTCTCTACATTGGAATGTAAGAAGTTATTCTTATTAAGTCTATTATCATTGTTCAATTATTTTTACCTTTTTGTGTTTCTCTTCATTCCTGTGTTTAAATTTCCGTTATTTTGCTGTCTGGTCTTTGACAGGAACACTTAAAATCTCTTTTTAAAAATTTTTTAAAAAGACCCCTTCTCAATGCTAATTTTGCTGGATAAGTTATTCTTGTCTGTAAACTTACATTCTTTGTCTTCTGGAATATTGCATTTCAAGTTCTGCCCTCCTTTATACTGGTTGCTGCTAAATTGTATGCAATTCTGTGGCTCCTTGGTACTTGAATTTTTTCATTCGGGTCACTCACAATACTTTTTCTAGTTCCTCACTACGACTAAAAAAAGTGCTTCTATAAATGTTTTGGTGGATATAGTAATTTTCTTCTAATTAATGATTTCTTTGGGTATAAACCTAATAATGGAATTTCTGTATCAAGAAGTATAGATATTTTAATCACTTTATTTGCATAATTCCAAATTGTTCAACAAAATGAAATCCTCAGCTCAAGTTCCTTGCTTCACAAATAATGAATGCACTAGCTATCACAGTCTTTGCTTTTTTTTTTTTTTTTTTTTTTTTTTAATCTTTTCCAATTTGCTGGGTGTGAAGTGAAACTGTAGTATTGTTTTGATTTGCATTTCTTTTGTTATTGGTGATTTGGGTACTCTTTCATATAGTTATTAGTAGTTTGAAATTTTTCTTTAGAGAACTCTTTGTTCATATTCTTTGCTCCTATTGTTTTTATATGTGTGTGTATATCAAACTTTTATTTGAGAAACTTGATACAAATATTTTTCCCCACAAAATGACTTCTCTTAAGCTAGAGGTATTACTTTTTTTTATACAAAAACTTCTCATGTTATCAAAATTATGATATCCCATTTAATTGAGAATAATCAGATCATTTATCATGAATTCTCAAACCTCCTATATATCTTTTCCCTAAAAGTAGCTTTTAAATTTTTTTTCATATTTATATAATGATTTAAAGTTTTGTGAACTGCTTTGCATGTGTTATTTTGTCCTCTTAACATTTATTAAAAATTTTTTTTGAGCTCCATATTATCTCCCTCACTCAAGTTTTTCCCCTACCCATTAAGAAGGCAAACACTGTGATACCTGGTATGCATATGAAGTCATACAAAGCATTATTTGCATATTAGCCTTGTTGCAAAAGAAAAATAAATGGAAAAAATATATTTCAGTTTGTATTTAGAGTGTTTTCTGGAAGTGGATAGCATTTTTTAATATGAATCCTTTAGAATTTGTCTTGGATCACTGTGTTTTATAATAAGAGTAGCTAAGACATTCACAATTGATTATTGTTATAATTTTGCTTTTACTATATACAATATTCTTCTAATTATACTCACTTTACTTTGCATCAGTTCATGTAAGTCGTCTTAGGTTTATTTGAAACTAAGGTGCTGATCGTTTCTTATAGTGCAATAATATTTCATCATAATCATATACTACAACTTGTTCAGCCATTCTTCAATTGGTGGGTATCCCCTCAATATCCACTTCTTTGCCACCACAAAAAAGTTGCTAGAAATATTTTATACATATAAATCCTTTTCCTTTGATCTAAACTTCGGGGTACAGGTCTAGTGATACTGCTTGGTTAAACTGCATACACAGATTTATAGCCCTTTGGGTATACAAAGATTTATAGCTCTTTGGGCAGAGTTGAAATTGTTCTCCAGAATGATTCATAGCTTTACCAACAGTGCATTAGTATTCCTATTTTTCCACATCCTCTCCAGCATTTATCATTTTCCTTGGTAGCCAATGTGATAGGTGAGATAATGCTTCAAAGTCATTTTAATCTGCATTTCTTTAATCATTGTCTAGAACATTTTTTAAAATATGAATCTTATATCTTTGATTTCTTCCTTTGAAAACTGCCTATTTGATGCTTTGACCATTTAATAATTGGGAAATGAATTGCTCTTATTTTACAAATTTGGCTCAGTCCCTTATATATTTGGGAAATGAAGCCTTTATTAGAGAAACTTGCTACAGACCTTCACTCCCTCCTCTTCCATCAGTTTCCTGCTTTTATTCTAATTTTGTCTGGAAGTGCAAAGCCTTTAATTTCATGTAATCAAAATGATTGCTTTTACTTATGTGAGGCTCTGCCTTGTTTGCTCATAAACTATAGATCTGTAAAAATTTCCACACTTTCCTAATTTTTTTTTATGATACCATCCTTTATGGCTAAATCATGCACCCATTTTGACTTGGTTTGTGATGTGATATGTTGGTTTATACCTCATTTCTGTCAGACTGTTTTCCAGTTTCCCAGCAGTTTTTGTTGAATAGTGAATTCTTGTCTCAGAGCTAGGCTTTTTGGAATTCCCTCATACATTTTCACTCAGTTTCTCTCTTCAGGGTTCAGTGTTTATCTCTTTATTTTATCATTGAATGCAACCCTTTGTGTGTCTTCCAAGAGCTTATTCCATAAATTAATCCTTTCTCCTCATTTTTCTTTTCCTAATTTTTTTGTCTGCTGCTTGCAAATGTATCCACCTCTCCTTTTGCTCTTGTGCACCTTTTTCCATTTGCTCTTGTGAGTTCCTTCAAGTTATTACCCTTTTTTACAACTTCCTTTTAATTATTAAACTTCTAGAGTTATTTTCCTTAACACTCCAGATGATCAGCTTTCTTTTATCTTTTACCCCTTAATCATATAGGCTCCTTTAAAAGTTGGTTCTGGGACTCCTATGTATCCATCCCTCTTATTTCTGATGAGATCCTACATCTTCAACTTCCTGTAGACTTCTTAAACTTAACATATACAAAACTAAATTCCTTTCCTCTTAAGCCCTTCCTTCTTAAGTTTCTTTTTACTGTAGAGAGCACTATTATCCTTCCAGTCATCAAAGCTCAAAAATCTAGGTGCCATGTTCAACTTTTCATTCTTTCACCCCCCCCCCCCCCATATTCAATGTTGTCACGTCCTGTTGTTTCAAACCTAGTACTTAATATATTTCAAATGTGTTCCTTTTTCTTCTCTGACACTGCAGCCAATCACCCCTAAGGGTGATAGGCCCGTATCACCTCATATTTGGAATACTACAGTAGCCTGCTATTTGGTCTTCCTGGCATAAATCTTTCCCTACTCTAATCTACTCTCTAGAGGTTTTTAAAATTGACCTTCTTAAAAGACAAGTTTGACTGGGTCATACCTCTGTCTAATAAACTCTAGTGACTCTTCAGTACCTTCAGGATCAAATATAAAAATCTCTGGCATCCAGAAGCTTTCATAACTTGCTTTTCCCTACTCTACCCTTTTTCCTTTTGTTTTACACTTTTTGCTTCCACCTAACCCACACCTCTCCATGTATTCTTTGATCCAGTGACACTGACCTTGCTGTTCCTCATAACAAGACCCATGGTCTCCTAGACTCAGTATTTTCACTGCCTGTCCCCTGTGCTTGAAATTCTCTCCCACTTCATCCCGGACTTCTGGCTTCCTTCAAGTCTTAGTTGAAATCACACCTTCAGAAATAGACCTCCTGATCTCTCTCTCTCTCTCTCTCTTTCTCTCTCTCTCTCTCTCTTTCTCTCTCTCTCTCTCTCTCTCTCTCTCTCTCTCTCTCTCTCTCTCTCTCTCTCTCTCTCTCTCTCTCTCTCTCTCTCCTCTCTCTCCTCTCTCTCCTCTCTCTCCTCTCTCTCCTCTCTCTCCTCTCTCTCCTCTCTCTCCCCTCTCTCCCCTTCCTCCCCTTTCTCCCCTCTCTCTCCTCTCTCTCCTCTTTCTCCTCTCTCTCTCTCTCTCATTTGAACTCAGGTCCTCCTGACTATTTTTATAAATTCACAGTTAAATCATTTCAGAGAATTACAACAAAAATATGAGAATTCAGTTACATTTATTTTCTCATCCTTTCATTTTGCAGTGTTTGGTAGTAGGTTAAAATACACTCAATTCTCTCCATTTATAGCTTATACTCATTTCTGATTGAAGATTTTATGGGGGTGAAAGATGAAAGAACAGAGAATGGAAAATGAGATTGTATAAATGCTGAGCCTCACTCAGAGATTATGTTCAGTGGCAATGATGAGGAAGCATTGGGGGTGGTATCTAGAACTCAGGACTATTTGGTCATTTTTTTCCTTGTTCAAGTTCTTTCCCTCTTAAATTGCTCAATGAAACAGACAGGACTATATATACTATTGGTTCTTACCTGGCTTCTGTAATTATTGACTTTATGAATTGTAGGAAGCTTTTTATTGCTTTTCCAAGTCTAAAAGTTTAGCTCCTATTTGGTATTGTGTGAGTTAGGCGTCAATAGAAGGCATGGATTTTATTTGATTTTAGTTGGATAGAGAATAAAATGCCCCTAAGTCTTTGTCCTTTTTTACCAGCAGTTCTTCAACAGCTCCTTGGACAGTGTTCAGCAATCCAGTTCTTCAACAGCTCCTTGGACAGTGTTCAGCAATCCTAAATAACAAAAACAATGGCTGCAAACAAGAATAAAAACCAGAGTTCATTAGTTCTTCACAAAGTGATCATGGTTGGCAGTGGAGGGGTGGGAAAATCTGCACTTACCCTTCAGTTCATGTATGATGAGGTAAGATTATTAAGTCACAAGTTGTCTTGCTCATTTATCTGTTGGTCCAGAAGTATTTTCTCCTCCCCACCCCATTTTTTAAAAAAGTTTTTTCTTCGTATTTATTTCCTTATGTGCCCTTTAGGGTTATATAACAAATCAACCCTGTAAAAGGTTCAAGAAGAGTGAAAGGTCTGCAGCCTCCTGTGAATATCAGCAAGAATAAAATTTATAAATTGTTGACATCAGGTAGGTGATTTAAACTTTGGCAGGGTTGGGAGGGGCTTGGAGGGGAAGTTTCTATTTTCTTGCCTTTATTTCTTTTGTTATACTTTAATCCTGTTGTTTGTGGAGAAAAGGGAGGAGAGGAGGACAGAAAAATCTGTAATCTTTAATTGCTAATGGGCTGATCAGGTTTATAGCCTTGTGAAAAATTAACTGTGAAATAGAGAAGAACTGAATTGAATTTTTACAAGGTCTAGAATCTGATCTTTTTTTGGCCATAATTAATAGATGTAAAGTTTCCCTCTCTGTCTCTTCCCCAGCCTTGCCAAAGTTTAAATCACTTACTCGATGTGGGTGTCATAGTCGAAATTGTGCTGCATCTGGTGTGATAATAGATATTATATTGCATACATTTTGGCGAAGGACTCTGCTCTGTGCCCCAGATGGAGTGTTCTTTGCTGGCCTTATTTAGAAGAGGTAACTGAACTGCTCCTATGATATTCTACTTTAAATACATTCTTTGGTGTCCACTTATCTTTACTTTGTACCACAAACTAAAATGGGATGGCAAACATCTGCTTGATTGAATGAAAATATGAAAATACTATTTGCATAAAAGGAGAGACAGATTTGGATCCTAGCTTAGAGAGATTGTTTTTTCCCTTCAGTGACTTGTATGCTGCTTTAACTTTTTCATCTATGATCCTAATGGGGAATCATAGAATGAAGAAACAGTATCAGAGACAGAGACTTCATCGATTAAGGGAAGGAAGATTGACACAAAGTATGACTAGCCCTTCACCAATGAGCAAACCCAGAATTCAGGGGCAGGGCAGAATCTCTGGTAGTGTGGTATAGAACACTAGATTTGGAGAAGAGGATTGGCTATAATTCCTAAGTCTTTTATTTTTTCCAGTAGATAGGTCTTAGATAGTTCACTTTTTTCCTTTGAGACTTATTTCTTTATCTCTTAAGATGAAAGGATTGGATTAGACCATTGATTTTCAAAGTATGGGACTCTTGGATGTCCTTGAGAACCTGTAAGGGGCGTTTTTGAGGTCAGAGCTATCTACATTAAAATATAAAGATTATTTATTTGTCTGTTAAAATGCTCCTCCCTCTTCCAACTACATATCTGTGTGAGGCCGGATTTTCTTCATACATTTCAACCAAAACAACATATCACAACAGATTGAATGCAGAAGCAGATCTGAGAATCCAGCTGTCTTCTTTTAAGCCAGACATTAAAGAGATTGAAAAAAATGTAAAAAAACCTGCCCATATCTTAAAAAATTTTTTTGTTTTGGAAAATTAGTTGTTTTTCATTAAAATGTTATTTATTTCAACTTGTAATGAATTGATTGTTACTTTAAATGAAATAATAAATAAAAAAAATTACTAAATCTGATTTCTAATGTGGCAAATATCAAAATTCAGTGTACCAAGACAAGTAAAAACTCTTTGGGAACTTAATTTTTAAGAGTAGTAAAAGTTTGAGAATTTCTGAACTAGATACTATCTATATTTCTTCTAGGTCTTAATCCAAGATGACTAAGGCTTTGAGGATGAGTTCTCTCCTTGGCTACCAACGTAACTAGTGTGACTGCTTGAGCCACAGAGGAATTATAATTATTATTATTATTATTTTTGAAGGAGAGGATGATTAGAGGAAAAGGAACAAGCATGGATTCAAATGGAGTAATTTTCTAATATCACTGTTCCCTGAAATTGGGATTGACAAGAGAATTTAGGTGGTATAGGTCTAGTGCTGGGCCTGGAGTTAGGAAGACTTAAGTTCAGATCCAACCTCAAATATTTCTTTGCTCTGTGATCCTGAGCAAGTCACTTAAATCTCTGCTTGCCTCAGTTTCCTCACCTGTAAAATGAGAATAATAATAGCACTGATCTCCCAGAGTTATTATGATGATGAAATGAGATAATATTGTAAAGCACTTAGTACTTATACATTGTGTGAATGCTTATTCCCTTTACTTTTCATAAATGATATAGTGATTAGAATGATAGATTTGCAGTTAGGATAACCTGAGTTTGAATCCTTTCTCAGACACTTATTAGCTACATATTACTGGGCAAGTCATTTAACCTCTCTGTGTCTTAGTTTCCTCATCTGTAAAATGAGGATAAAAACTGCACTGCCTCACAGGATCATTTTGTGGGTAAGATGAAGGAATATATGTAAAGTGTTTGTAAAGTGCTATGTAAATGTTAGCAAATGTTTTCAGCTATTATGCTCTGGTATGTGTTCAGGTTTGGGAAGAGGACAGTTAGTAGGGTAATAAGGTAAAGGAAAAAAATACTTTTGGAAAGGAAAGTGCAAAAAAAATGGATGAGAGGAGACTTGTGCTTTTGTTGTTGTCCCTATTTGATTTTCTGTTATATAGTTAGTTTTACATTTGAAGATCATATCATAGGGAGAATGATGATGACACTCTGGGAGCAAGCAGTTAGCAGGTGATTGCCTCTATGTGATTGAAGTGAAGCATCAATTTCTAGGATTTTCTAGTTATGTGTCCCCACATTGATATCCAGAAACCTGAAGATAATTATAACTCTGGCAGTAATGATGTTTGTAGAAATTGGCAAAGGAAAGATGGGTTTTAGTGTGAAGAATAGGTGAGAAAAACAAACAAAAAAAAGATACATTAAGATTTCATGACTTGTGGCTACTGAATGCTTAAAGATTGTCAAATAACAACTTTTGAGGGAATATGAATTTTTTCCCCCAATAGAATCAGTCTATGTCATATTTACTAATGTTCTAAAGAGGCTCGTTACCTATTTTTCTATCTGAAAAATGTAAACATCAGAGTTGTAATCTAGATGTCTAAAAATAGTATACATTATTCATTTAGTAAGGAGGTGTATAGTAGGATCAGGACATTCTGACTCAAGTCTCAGAGGAATAAATAGAACTAAAAAAACCCCATAAGCAAACCTCTCGTCAGTTCAAAAAAACTTCAGTGAAAGTGAATTGAGTTATGATATTTAAAGGAGGTTTTTTTGCAGTTACATTTTAAAAATAAAAATACATGATACCACATTTTACACATGGTTAATTGGAAACAAGTTTGTCAACAAAAGTGAAGATATCTTAGTAAGTTTGGGAAGGGATAAAGTATAGTTATTGTGTGGAAGATGCTTTTAAAAATCTTAAGATATTGTATCAATGTGTGTTTCTTGTTTTTGTAACAATATTACAACCTATCCTATTTGTTCACTTTTTCCCCATATATAAATAAGGATAATATTTTTCTTCTTTGCAAAAGTATTCAAAGACAAATGAAAGGATAGATCATATGTTGCTTTGGAGGAACTAAACCACCGTATAAATGTAGATTATTAATAATAATTAAACAGTGAAGACATACAGTGAGCACTCAGTAAATATTTTTAGTTTATAAGCAAACTATATTTGTGTGATATTAAAATTCTGTTTTTGAAGTAGTTATTTGATTACATTACTTGTGTATTGTGTTCTTTAGTTTGTAGAAGACTATGAACCTACAAAAGCTGACAGTTATAGAAAGAAAGTGGTCCTTGATGGAGAAGAAGTGCAGATAGACATTCTGGATACAGCTGGACAAGAAGATTATGCAGCTATTCGAGACAACTACTTCCGTAGTGGGGAGGGGTTTCTCTTAGTTTTCTCCATAACAGAACATGAATCCTTTACAGCCACAGCAGAATTCAGGTATGTTTTCAAATAAAAGATTTATGTGAAGCCTCTTGAGGGCTTTTTTGTCTTTCTTCCTTCCTTATATCCCAGTTTGAGAAGTAATGTATGCCAATAATATCACTCCCAGTGAAACTCCTTGTTTAACGAGGGTGTTGGGACTTCTAAATAGAAGTTTAGCTATCTGTTTTTCTGATACTTATGCATCAAATCAGCAGTCTGTACTAGAATCCTTCTGTGGACCTTTTGGCTCTTGTTATTATGGTTACAAATACTGGAATATTATCTTCTCCAAAAGAGGACCTATTGATTAATGAGTATATTTATATATGTGTGTGTGTTTCATATGTTTGTATATTACACACACATACACACAATAATTGGTGACTGTATTTGTATAACACCTAAGAGATAGTGATTGACTGATATAACACACTTGTTTTAAAATTTCAGTGGAAATTTGCTATTGATTGTATTTTAAGGTTTGTTTATGTAAGACACTGACAGAGGAAAAGATTTGACTTGAAACTACAAGATTTGACTTATTTGTTTGCCAAATAAGAATTTTAAATATATCACTTTAATTGTACATTTTAAAGTGTTTTTTTTAAGCAAAAATTTAAAACACTTCCAGCTGCTAATATTCTAGTTAAGAGATAGGATCTTTAGGGTACAATCACTGTTTACTTTGATACTTCCCCCATTTAGAATTCCCTGTATTTCTTGAGGAATTTTAGATTTTTATCTGTGTTTCTCATAAGCAATTACTTAGTTATTTTAAGTTAACTTAAAGTGGCTTAGCCTCAAGGAGACTTTGACAACTGGACAAAACACCCAGTATTTTCTTTTCCTTTCTTAGCAAGTTCTGGTCAGAGAGTCAGGTGACCAGCAATGGGTGAAAATGAGGAAGCTAATTTTTTTAATCCAAGATTGGGAAGGAAGCATCATTGAGCCAGGAAGGCCTCAAAAGTTGAATGAAGGTAAATAAGAAAATATAAGTGGAAGACAACAAAAAGCAGTATCTCAGTTCTTCCATTGTATAGTTCTGAGTCATTTAAGTATATTATATTTTAATATAGTATATAATACTATTCAGTTGCTCACACGTATTAAAATAGTATAAAGGATCCTTTTTCCTCCTAAAGAAGGAGGCTAACATAAGATTGTAGTATAATTATGTTCCTAGAAGTCCTTTTTCAGAAATTTTCTTTTCTACTTCTGTTCCTTATGGACCTTGGTTGCCAAGTATAGCAAATGTACTCTCAATTATTTTCACTTTTTGGAGGAATTCAGACTTTCCTGTTTTTTTTTTTGTTTTTTGTTTTTTGTTTTTTTCAGAAAATAAAAAAGATATGCGCAACATATTAGTTTATTTTCTAGTCTTTTGTTTTCTGTTGTTTCATGATTTATTTAGAAGGAAAGAAGTACTGTTATCCTAGGAGAAAGATTGTCACCCTTCTTTTTTCCAACAAGGCTAGCATTAAAAGGACATTTATGTTTTTTAATGGTTCTACATAATTTATTTTATCTTGAGAATTGTGTGATAATGTAAAAAGAGTCTTAAAAGAGAGGATAGCTATGAAAGGCAAGGTAGAAAGAATGTTTCATACCCATGGTATATTTTTAGCTCTAGGACTCATATTATGTCCAAGGGCAAATCACTTAACGTTTTTGAATGACAGTTTCTTTATTTGTAAAATAGATATAATACTTGCTCTACCTATCATACTATGTTGTGAATAAAGCTCTATGTAAACTTGGCTACAAGTCCCAGAAGCAGCTCTTTTTTTTTTTTTTTTTTTTTTGTGATTGAATACAGATAGGTGGAGATTGATTGTTGAATGCAGAGATTTTTATGCTATTCTTTATTTAAAAATAAACTGGGCATGGCGCTATATTTCTTTTTATTTATTTATTTTTAAATTATAGCTTTTTATTTACAAGATATATACGTGGATAATGTTTCAACATTGACAATTGCAAACCCTTTTGTTGCAACTTTTCCCCTCCTTTTCCCTATCCCTTCCCCCAGATGGCAGGTTGACCAATACATGTTAAATATGTTGAAGTATAAGTTAAATACAATATATGTATACATGTCCAAACAGTTATTTTGCTGTACAAAAGATTCAGACCTTGAAATAGTGTACAATTAGCCTGTGAAGCAAATCAAAAATGCAGGTGGACAAAAATAGAGGGATTGGGAATTCTATGTAGTGGTTCATAGTCATCTTCCAGAGTTCTTTCATTGGATGTAGCTGGTTCAGTTCATTTCTGTTCTATTGGAACTGATTTGGTTCATCTCATTGTTGAAGAGGGCCATGTCCATCAGAATTGATCATCATATAGTATTGTTGTTGAAGTATATAATGATCTCCTGGTCCTGCTGATTTCACTCAACATCAGTTCATGTAAGTCTCTCCAGGCCTTTCTGAAATCATCCTGCTGGTCATTTCTTACATAACATTCATACATTCATTCTTACAGAATATTCCATAATATTCATATGTGGTGCTGTATTTCTGTAAAGGTTTGTTTCTTTGTTTTATAAAGCATAGGGTGGGGAGACATGGGCATGGCTATAGGCAATAGAAAAGGAGCCAGTATAGAGGTTATGAAGAGCTTTAAATTAATAGGAAATTAATTCGATTCCATTGAGTAGGGAAATGATGACATGGTCAGATTTATATTTCAGAAGATGACCTTGGCAATTGAATACAGGATTGGAGGAAACCTGTTAAAAGGCTAGGCATTAGCCCAAATAAGAGTTGATGAGACTTTGAACTAGGGTTGCAGTTTATAAGTGGAAAAAGAAGACATAAGTGAAAGATATTGTGTAGGAGAACCAATAACATCTGGCAACTGAATAATTATGTGGGCTAAGTGAGAATGGGGAGTTAAGGATGATGCTGAAATCATGAGCGTGGATGGTTAGGAGTATGATTAAATCCTTGAAAAGTTTGAGATAACATAGCTGTTTATGGAGGTAAATTGCAAACATCTGTTCTTCCTTTTCTAATCTCTGAAGATTTGATTTCATGTGCTTTAATAGACTAGAAAAAAACATGCTTTTTATCTGCTTATTATACGTTCCACACAACATAAGGTATCACACAAATGGAAAACCCACAAGGTTTACATTTATAAGGGGTTTTATTTTCCAAAAATTGTGTCCAGAAATAGAGGGTGGGAATCCCTTTGGGGCTTCCCTCTGCCCAGTACCTAGTTATAATATCTTGGTTATTACCCTTTGATTTTGTTTATGTTAAAAGTGGCTTTGTTTTGGCCTGTACCTGACACTTCATTGCTGTAGAGCAAGGATTCTGAGGACGTTTATGTGGTCCGCCCGGTTATGGCAAATGAACTGATGGGCGGAGACAGAGTATGAGTTTTTGTTTTTACTTAGTCCGGCCCTCCAACAGTCTGAGGGACAGTGAACTGGCTCCCTATTTAAAAAGTTTGAGGACCACCACTGTAGAGTGTCCCAGTGAGGAAACTTCCTTCCCCAATATACTTTGTTTGGCAACTAGTCTATAACACATAGTCTTAAGAAAGTTGTCTGGGGCAGTTGAGAAGTTAATATCTGAGGTAGAACTTGAAACCTGCTATTCTGACTTTGAGGGCTAACATTTCTCCATTGTGCTATGATTCTTGTCTCATTAAAACCTTAATGTTTTTAAAATAGAAGTTTAGTTTCTGAGAGATAAAACATGGTAGATTATAGTTATATTGTTATTATTTTTTTTAACATATTGACATCTATTGCTTTTTACAACAAAACTATTTTCCAGTATACTCTCTCTCTATCTGCTATTGAACATTCTAACAAAGAAAAAGGTAAGCAGACATCAGAATAGTAACTGCTCCTGACAATATGTGCATCATTTTGTACCCTTAGAATCTTCTCTTTCACCCCAAACCTCTTTCCCAAAATAGGGGAAATGTTTAGGTCAAGGTCAATCATTATAATTCATTTGATTTGGTTCCCTTTTAGTAGTATTTTCATTAATATTGTTGTAATCATTATGCTGCATCTTCAAATTCTACTCTCTGATCTATAAACTTTTAAGATTAAATTTTCTTCAAATAATTCATTTATAAGATTTAGAGCATAAAGGAGACAAAATTTGTTTTGCTTAGAATCTAGGAGCTATTCTCCAAATCTAGAAAACAAATACAAAAATCTACTAGTTAGAATCGATTTTCATCTTTAAATCTTCTAATTGTTTTTTCAATAATTCATTTTCATGATATTCATTGGGAAAAATTAATATAACAGTTTCAGGTCTAATAACGCTTCACATTCTTTCTCTTTCCCCTAATGTCCAATGGTATTTTCCTCTACCTATTCCTGTAAAAAGCCCCATTCCATTCATCTCCTAAACCTATTCCAGTCTTCTCACACCTGCTTTCATGTAATATGCCCTTTACTCAGATTTTCTTCATCATGTCCACTTCTTGATCCTGAGGATACCTTCATTTGTAGGATTGCAGAAACAGAACTTGGAACTTCATGTACCTAGAGAGAGGTGGCTATAACTATCCAACCCTTGGAATTACCCATTCCCTAAAATTGCTACTGAGAAACTTCCCTTCTTTTTGTATATACCTGATTGTAGAGGGCAGAACTTTGGAGAAGTGTACTTGAAGCAAGGAGTTAATTCAGTGTAATTGATGAGATAATGGTTCTCTAGTTCATATATATCTAGTATGATATAATGATATAATCACTTTAGATTGGGTTATACTCAGTATACTATAATAATTTAATTGTAATAGAGTGTTTAAACTGGGGACAAAATCAGACTCAGAGGGAGACTGGTTGATACTGGCAGGCTATCAGATTGCTGGAAGAGACTGGGCCAGACTATGACAAGACAGACTGTGAAAGAGTTTACATTTTTTCACCAAAATGTAATGTTCGGGCTAGCTTTCTGGAAGTCCTCTGTAAGGGCCTTGGTCTCAGCAGGAGATATACACCACAAGAATGGACAAGAATAGAGCCTAAAGTCTTTATTGTCTCTTACACAGTCTGTGTCTGTCATAGTCTGGCCCAGTCTCCTCCAGCAGTCTGACAGTTTGCCAGTCTCAACCAGTTTCCCTCAGTGAATTGGGTTTGCAACTAAAAAAGCTACAAAAAGAACAATTCCCAATTAAATACCAAATTTGAAATTCTGAAAATTGTAATGTTTGGGCTAGCTTTCTGGAGGACCTCAGGATCAGCTCGAGTCCTTGGTCTTAGTGGACCACAAGGCTTGTCAAAGATGGAATGTTCCATTTCCAGTCCTTCTTAGCCCTTATGTACCTTATTGTAATTATATCATTACAGCATACTGAATATGTGTGAGCTAGAGAACCATCATATCACCATGCTAAGTACTAAGTATATATGTGAACTAGAGAACCATCATCTCATCAGTTCCACTGAGTAAATACTTTTTCCAAATATGCTTCTCCAGAGTTCTGGCCCTCTACACCTGGCAACCAAGATTGGTAGATCTTTGGCTTAAGAGTATTCTTAAGCCAGGAGTTGGTTGAAGAGTAGATAAGAGAAAATTCTAAGCTTGGGGCATAGCCAATGAAGAAAATATGATCTTGAGAGATGAAATATAATGAATGATGAACAAAAAGTCCATCAAATATAACTAGAGTGTATAGAGCACATACATGGGAGTAAGATATAAGAAGACTAGAAAGACAGGAAGGGGCCAAATTGTGAAGGGAATTAAATTTCAAACAGAGAAGTTTATATTTTATCCTAGAAGTTAATAAATGGGAATTTGAATAGTAGGATTGCTATGGTCTTCTCTGTACTTTAGGAGGGTCAGTTTGCCAGCAGTGTGGAAGATAGGTTGGAAAGGGGAAAGATTTGAGGCAGGAAGATTCAAGTATTTATATATGAGGTTGATGAGCATTTGAGAATTAAAATGTTGGCAATGTGAGTGGAGAGAAGGGGACACAGAGAAGTGGGGAAAGGACTAGCTATATGGGATGAACAAAAGTGAGAAATCAGAGAGGACACTGAGATTGCAAACTGGTAAAGATGGTTCAATTAACTTAGTTTACTTTCATTTTATAAAAATTTAATAAATAATGCTGATAGAGCTTCTGGGAGTAACTTAACCTGTACATATTTAAGATAGTGAATGGTTAGGCCCTTATATCTTAAAAATCTCTCATCATTCTAATGTTAGTCATTTTGGCATATGCATGCAAAAACACACATAAAATTATTCTTTGCATTTGTATCTAATTGCTAAGAGTCAGAGTGACCTTTGTAATGCTGCCATTTCATATTCACATTGTGTACCTGAACTTTAAAAAAATGAACTATTTACAAATAAAAGAATATGAAAATTACTGTATAGCAAAAGTTAATTTTGGGGGGAAGGAAAAAACTTTACTAAGTACACATATGCCTCCTCTTTTGGTCCTAGCAGATGCTCCTGAGTGTAGAATAACTTAATACTTCTTCAGTCATCTGCCTCAGCAGGCAGTGCAGGACTACTATTGAGCTCCATCTTGAGGAGGAAGTACTGAGTTTACTAAGTATTTATTTATTTCTGAGGATATTATTTTTAAAATACAGTGTTTGAAATGTGGCTCTTGCAGAAAGTACTTGTCAGGTACTTGTGAAGTTTTCCTTATTTCTATGGCTCTTAAGTGTTGTTGCTTTTATCACTACTGATATGACTTACAATCTTATCAGCTTATTTTATTTTTGATGTAATGCATCAGGGAACAGATTCTGCGTGTTAAGGCTGAAGAAGATAAAATCCCTTTGCTTGTGGTGGGAAACAAATCTGACTTGGAAGAGCGGAGACAGGTACCCATTGAAGAAGCCAGAAGCAAAGCAGAAGAATGGGGTGTCCAATATGTAGAGACATCTGCCAAAACTAGAGCCAATGTAGACAAGGTATGGAATTTCTTTTCTTTTAAGGTGATATAAGAAATAATAAAAATATTAAACTTTTTTAGTTACAAAAAACTTATAGAAATTAGAACACAATAACTAGAATTTTCCCAAATATTTAAGTTACTAATCAATGTTGTAAGAAATTTTTTTTTTCCTATTAAAATGTCAGAAAAGAGCTAACAAAAGTTTTGATTCATATCAGACAACTTTGGTTCAAAGTATATTGAATTTTTTACAAAGTTATTTGAAATAAAGATTTAAGTAATCAATATATTTTGGGAGAAGCTGGTTGAAGGGGAAGGATAATCATAAGTGCTTCATGTTTTGTTCTCTTAGTGCTAATAATGAGCAGATTTATTTCACTCAGTTCACTTCACAAAGGAACTAACTACTAAGAAAACTTTAGCCAATTTACCTGGTTTGGTTTTCATTGAACTTGGCTATTTCAGTTTTCTCATCCTTCAGGATGAGAAAGCACTAAAGCTACCTCCTTCTAATTTGGTCTCTAAACAATATTCATTCTTAAGGCCTAAATTCTTTAAATCCCTTTTTTTCCCCTTTTGGATATTTGAAATTTTTGTGAAGACATCCAGGATGATGATATTGACATGAATTAAGCTTAAAGAGAGGGAGGGGAAAAGAGGAGAAATTTAGGTACTAAGTATTTCTCTGAAAGAGTACTTAAAAACAGTAGATATGATTTTATAAAGTCAGTGTATTTATCCAGGAAAAAAACAACCCAGAAAAATGTGGCTTTCCTTCTCTGCTATCATTTTACATGCTTGTGTTTTTCAGATTCGGCCTATCACTTACCAATCATAGAGTTATTAATCTCTCATATTAGCTTTATTGGCATGTAGAACTGAATCGAGATTTTCCATATATTTATATAATTTTTTTTTCATTTGGAGAAAAGAGTCATCTTCATTATGAAAAAAGAATTTACACACATTATGACCTAGTGTTTTGAACTGGACGTAGGAAGAATTCTGAGGAATAGTGTCTCAGGATATTATAAAAAGTGATAGACTCTTTATGAGAGATAAGCATTTTGGGAAATTTCTGTTAGGAAAATACAGTCCTGCCTTCTTTAGTGAAGATGTCTCATTGTGAAACATAACTAAGTAGCATATAACATTATTTAAAAGTTTGTTTCATTTCAGTCTTTATGTGAATTGTTATATAGTTTCATACCTCTGCTTCATTTGAAATTAATGATCCTTAATCTTAGAAATAATAATAAATGTCAGATAATGACTTTCTTTTGCAAATAAGGAAGCCTTTCTCAGTATGAAATCACTGATGAATATGTTTCTATCCCCATATGAAATTTGTTTCTCCCTCTTGGACCAGCTTTACCTGTCAAACCAGAATAGGCAGGATTTTGGAATGGTACTGTTGTTTTCACTTAATAAACAATTTATATGAAAGAGAACTGTTTTTCAAGATAGCTGACAACTGTTTGTGTCATCTTTTTAAATTGAGTCATCCTTTCTCCTCTATTGCTAGAACAAAAATAACCTGAAATGCGTGTTTTTTATTATTATTCATAGCTGATGATAAACTTGTTAATTACTGGGTAGTGGTCTTTTTGGTAGCATATTTATAGTTAAAGAGTAGCTCTAGTCATAAAACATTTTAAGGTTCACAGTTTTCCTAATCTATTGAGGAGAATCTCGTTCTTGTTTGACACTACTAATACAACCGTAGTTAGAATCTTATGCAGTAGAGACATATATTCTCAGGGTAGTAATAAGAAGGAAAACTGTATAATGAAAAGAGCACCAAATTTACAATCATATGACTTGGTTCAAATCTCCTACTTATTTTTTTCCCCTGAGGAAGTTGGGGTTAAGTGACTTGCCCAGGATAATACAGCTAGGAAGTGTTGAGTGACTGTGGGCAGATCTGAATTCAGGACTTTCTGAGTTCAGGGCTGGTACTCTATCCACTCTGTCCTAGTTACTATTTATGGAACTCTTTGAACACAGTACAAAACACTCTTTAAAAAAATAAAAACATGTAAATAATTGGAGAAATCTTTTCAAAATTGTTTATAGTTAGGCAATGTCATATAATAAAAATGACATTACTACTTAAATTCAATTATTTATTCAATGCCAAAACCAATTAAGTTATTAAACTCTAGGGCTAGAAGTAATCAGTTATGGAGCTAGAAGAAATTACATTTTGTCTGTTACAAAGAGTCAAGAATCTAAAGGAAAACAAAAGCGGGAAGGAAAGAAACTTAATAATAGTATCAAAATCTCAAATTATACTATAAAACAGCAGTCATTAAAACTCTTTGCTACTGATTAAAAAAGCAAAAAATTGATCAGTGAAACAGATTCAATAATGCAAAATATAAAATAATTACATAATTTTAAATAACCTAAAAATCTCAGCTATGGGACAAGGGCTAACTATTCAACAGAAATTGCTAGGAAACCAAAAAAGCACTGTGCCAAAAATAATCATAGATTAGTTTTCATATTGCATACCAAGATAAATTCCTGAGTTTATGTAAATGCCACATAGCACCTAAATTACAGGAATAGAGAAAGGAATACCATGATAGCATTTTTGTGTAGGAGAATTCCTAACCAAGCAAAGGAATCACAGAAAACAAAATAGATAATTTTGGTTGCATAAAATTGAAAATTTTTTACATACAACAGATGAATTAGGAGGGCAACAGTTAACTAGTTAAAAAAAAAAACAAAAAACTTTGCAGCAAGTTTCTCGGACAAAGTCTGATATCCAAATTATATAAGGAACAAATTAAAATATTATGAGAATAATAGCTATTTCCCATTAGATAAGTAGTCAAAGAATATGAGCAGGCAATTTTCAAAGGGAAAAAAAAACCTATCAACTATTTTAAAAATGCTCTAAATCATGAAAAAACTGTCTAGGTGGGAGAAAAGGAAATCATAGTTATTGGAGGGGTTTTGTATATTAATACAATTTTGATGGATCTTTAAATAAATTCAGCCATTCTGGAAAGCAATTTGAAACTATGTTCCAAAAATCACATATCCTCTGACCCATTATACCACTAATAGGTTCATACTCCAAAGAGATTAAAGAAAAAAAGGAAATAATCAGTGTGTACAAAAAGATAGCATTTTGTTTTATATGAAAACTAATCAGGGATAATCATCAGTTGGGAAATAGCTTTATGGTAGTATTTGAATGTATTTTATTTTGTAGTAAGAAATGATGAAAGAAATGGTTTCAGGAACACCTGGGAAGTTTTGTGTGGACTAACTCAGAGTGAAGTGAACAGAACCATGTATATCAAACTATATATATATGTATAGCATTGTAAGGAAAAACAACTCTTAAAAGGCTTAAAAATTTTGATCAATGTAATGTCTAAGAAGACTGATAATAAAATAAAGCTCCCTTCTTTCTCACAGAGAAGTGATGAACTGAAAATGCAGAATTAGACATAGATTTTTGGACAAGACGAATGTGTAAATTTATTTTGCTTAACTCTGCATGTATGTTATAAGGTTTTTTTCTCTCCCTAGGGAGGCTAAGAAATTATATTTATTTTAAAAAAAAGAAAGGAAAGAGGACCACTGAAGCATTATATTAAAAAATAGAAGCAAACCAAAGTTCAAAAATTCACAGATGAGTAGGAAAGCTTCAAAAATAACATATTGAGAATTTATAATATGTATTTTCAAAAGCAAAGTTTTCATAATGATGACTTTTTGGTTTCATATAGCGTCCTCCTCCATTCTACGTTGGATAACATATACTCATTTTACTTAATGGTATTGAGAATAAAAAAAATTATTTAAATGTCTACTGGTGCTTCTTTAACATTTCCTCCTTATTTTCATCTATAAAAAGAGGCTTAGATTAGCTGATTTTCAGGGTTTCCTCCAACTCTTAATTCTGTGTGTAAGACAGTGAAAAATTGTTTATCCTTTTTTAACTTGTGTAAGGGTGAGCATGTTTATCCAAATTGTGATTTTTAGGATTCTTTGGAATCAAAAAAAGTATTCTTGATTTGTCTGTCAGTTTCTGATAGAATTGGATTTGTGAGTAAATGGAATAATGGATAAACTGGATTTGTGGATAAATGACTTGTTCAAGGTATCCCAGCTTGAAAATGTGTAAGGTTATATATGAACTCGGGTATTTCTGACTCCAGTACTGATGCGCCCTATCCATTGTATCACTTACCTACCCAAGTATTTGTTTCTTTTTCTTTTTCTTTTCCTTCTTTCTTTCTTTTTTTGAGAACATCTGAAAATGTTTTTAACAGCCTTATCTCTCTGGGTGGGAGTGGGATTTATGTGAACTTTCTGGAACATTAGAGCATGGATATGTGTCTGTGAATTGAACATAGATATTTTTGAAACTATTGGATCAAAAAGTTTAAATATACATTAGCAAAACACTAAAAATTTTAAAAAATGTGTTAAAAGAATATGTAATATTGGTTGATTTATAGTTTTGGGGGAATCTGTAATCATTGGGATAAGAATGATCATATTCCTGAGCATTTCAAAACAAGGTATAACATAGTCAATTGTGGAATTACAAAAAGTTATCCCAACAACTTTTAAGTTCACAACACTGAAATTATACGTTTTAGTACAAAACTGTCAAGAGCATTATGATATTGGGGGGTAAGGAGGGGAGAGGAAGATAAGTAGTGGTGGAGAGAGCCAATCCTTCAAAAACTTATTATATTCTCAGTTCATATGAACTTTGCCTTTATTCTAGTATTCCAGAAAGTTCATATTTATTGCTTTCCCCACCAAAAAAAGAGAATCTGGGCGAGTTGCTGAAGGCTGAAAGAAAAAAGTGACCTGTTTAGGGTTCCAAAACTAATGTGTTCATTCATTCACAGCATCTGTGAATCCATCATTGGTGAGAATTTAATCAGAATTCTTTTAGTGTCTTTCAGTTTTTGTCTTCATTTATATTATTGTAGTTCTGTTTTCTTTGTTTTGTATCAGTTCATATATGTTGTCCCATATATCTTTGAATTTCTCATATTTGTCATTCTTTATGGTGATTATATAAATAATAAATGATATAAATAACAATTTATATACTACAGTTTGTCTAACCATTGCCCAGTCGAAGAGCATCTAATATTTTCAGGTTTTTGTTTCAACAACAACAAAAAATGCTGCTATGAATATTTTAATTAAAATTTCTGGGCCCTTTCTTTCCATCATATACCCAATAGACACTCACTATTACTGGGTCAAAGGAAATGGACTGTTTGGTCACTTTTCTTAAATAATTTTAGGATTGGTCTTAACTTTTTTCTGGAATTGCATTTTATTTTTATTCTTCACAAAAACAATAACAACAAACTTTTAAAACAGGTTGCTATGACTAGTAACATTAAGAAAGCCCCTTTCCATTTTTATTTTGGATCATTTATATGATATAAACATCTAAACATCATTAATCAGTTGACAACTATATTCAAATATATTTTGCTCTTTGCTTTAGGTTGTCCTATGTTCTTAATATAGTTTATTTTACTTTTTTTCAAAATTAATTTTGATTTGTGCTTTAGCATATATTTGGATACTTTTTTGTTTAATTATTTTTTGTGAAGTGACTTTTTCATCTTCTTTATTCTCCTTCAGGTATTCTTTGATTTAATGAGAGAAATAAGGGCAAAGAAGATGTCAGAAAACAAAGATAAGAATGGTAAAAAAAGCAGCAAGAACAAGAAAAGCTTTAAAGAAAGATGCTGTTTACTGTGATTACTGAGGTGAATCAAATCTGTCAGTTGTCACCGAGGACATAGAGCTGGATTCATGAAAGGAAGACTTTCTTTAGTTGTACTTTTGTTTCTTTTTACCTGATTTCATGCATTATTTCTTTAAATGGAAAAAAAAGAGGAT
The DNA here is from genome assembly GCF_048593235.1 of Sminthopsis crassicaudata. Lineage (NCBI taxonomy): Eukaryota > Metazoa > Chordata > Mammalia > Dasyuromorphia > Dasyuridae > Sminthopsis > Sminthopsis crassicaudata. The sequence continues at coordinate 364,214,464 of NC_133619.1, read as the reverse complement.
TTGTAAATTAGTCAACAGCTGGCAGAAAAAAAAAATGACCCATTTTTCCTGTAATGGAACAACTCTTGTCAGTTTTTTTTTTTTTTTTAAAACTAAAAGCTTAAAAAAAACCAAACTTAGTATCACAGCCAGAAAGTAATCCAATGTTAATTTTAAAAATACTGTATTGTAGCTTGTAATAATTTTTCCAGTTTTTTAACTTTAAACCATTTTGGTCAGAAATTAAAAAATTTTTGTTTTCTTTAGATTTTGGGAAGGAAAACCAGACTTCCACACACAGCAATTTAACACTCAACCATTTTATTAATGGCAGTCAGAAATAAATTACAAAGCAAATTATAAAGTAAATGGTTTGATTATGTTTAATGACTTAGTAAAATTAAGTCACTTTTATAGACAAATTTTCTTAGTATTTCCCAGAAGAGTCTGAAACGTAGCTAAAATGTAAATATGAGTTTTCTCAACTAGGTCATTATGAAGTTCATAAACCTCATTCATACACACTTAAGATATGAAATGTAATCTGTTCTGGCTTTATTTTTGTTTTGTTAATATTTAAATATTGGCTAGTTTTACCCTTATTGTTTGGTTCTTCCCTAAGGGTTCTAAGATTGTGTGAGAACTTTAAAACAAAAGTGCACTTTCTCATACTTTACCTTTTGCAGCTTTTTAATTAAAAAATAAATAACCGTTCCACAACACACTTTAAAACTTCATGTTTATGCTAACTTCATACATTAATTGGCATTAACAATTTAATAAGCATCATTTTATCCCCAGATTAATTGTCATTATTTAAAAATTAAGCTTTTTTTTTTTTTTTTTTTTTTTTTTTTTTTAGAGCACTAATAAAACTCGTGGGCATGTAGTAAATGTTTCTGGTGCTCTACTTTTTGTTTCTTTACCTTGTGTAGTTTAATACAAATTCCTTGAAAGAATGATGAGCTACAGTTGTAATTTAAAATCATGAAGCCTAGAGCCAGTGCCAGATATTTTGCTACCTCTCACAGAATTACTCAGTAATTCTAAATTTAAATCAGAAAAACAGTGAGGAGAGTGAAGGTAGGTCACTGCCATGTTCTCTGGTTGCAGTTTTTCATATAGTTTTCCTCTGACAGATATATTAACATTTAGAAAGAGATTTTTATTGGTGGAAGAAATATGGTTTTGTGTAGCTGTCCTACTTGCTGCTGCCATATTCCTAAGTTAAGCAATCATGCAAATTTTACCAGAAGGAAGAATAATATGGTTAAAAAAAAGTCAAAAGTTAGCAGCCTTTTCTTTTCAGTAAAAATGAGACTTCAAGTGTAGGTGCCAAAAAGAAAAAAAAGAATAACACTTTCTATTTTATTGTTACAGAATTGTAAAGATTATGATTTTGATTTAGAAAACCATCTTGTATAACTTCCCAATGAATCATGAACTTGTTTTTGGAATAAAAAAAAGACAAAAACTTCTGAATTTGAGTCTTTTTTATTTTACATCATCTTACCATCTATTCAAATCTTATCAAATGTTATCTACAATATACAAGTAGCTGGTGAGATAAAAAGGAAGAAAAAGAAAATATTCTTCCTTTTAAAAATTTTCTCATGCTTGAAGCTCTACCAGACAAACATCATTATTTGGGTTAGCTTTCTGAAGTTGAAGGGAAACAAGGTTACAAATATTAGTGTCATTTTAATCTTAAATGAATCTTTATTAGACTATTCCTCAAGGTGATGAGCTTTATTCATTTTGTGTATCACCTTTTAAAAATATTTGAGATTTCTCAAACAAATCTAACTATGATAAGGATGTATATAAATTAAAGAGCACTTCTTTAAATCTCATCTGTTTAGCGCTTTCCTGGGTGACCTTGGACAAGTCATAACTTCTGTGAACTTCCATTTCCTCAGCTGTGAAACAAGGGAGTTGGACTAGATGGCCTTTTAAGCCTGTTCCAACTCTAAAATGCTGATTCTGTGAGATAATATCCTAGATTTTCTGATTGTGTTTTTCCTACATTTTGTTGATATTACATGTATGATCTCAATACTGGAAAACAAAAAGCAGTTTAGGATATATTTGCATTAGGAATACTACATATTGTAATTTGTTGGATTATGGGATTTCTTTTTAATATTTTCAGTTAGTATGTGTTTAAAAATCATAACTGAATAGCAATAACCAGAGATTTTTAGCCTTTTATTAAAGACCTGACCAGGCACTAAGTTGCATTTGAATAAAAATCATTTTTTGTAAATTTGAGATTATTAGTTGTTATCCCACTGGATGATGTTAGTGTCTTTAGGCTTATTCTTCACACTTATTTTTGTGTTAGTATATACTCTTGTGATCTGCAGCAATGGAGAGAGTACAGAATAATGAGATCATATATTTTTGAAATAGATTGCATATATACAGACACACAAACTTATTGGGAGTGTTATTGGAAGAAAAAAGGAACAATTAGGCATATTATTATTATAGGACTTTAAAAAATATCAAATCATGAAACAAGTTTTGTGTTTAGTTGTAAATTAAAATGGTAAAGTAAGCCATAGTAACTTAATATTCTAATATCTTAGTAGATTCTGTTTTTATGTTTTCAGACATTTGAATGACTTTTTTTTTTTTTTTTTCATTGCAAACCAGTGGTGAGAGTTTGGAAAATGTTTACTTTGCTTACTTGGCCATATTAAGATAATACAAAATACAACTAAGGACTAATTCATAGGACTTTATAATCATTTTCATTCTGTAGGAATACAATAATTGCTGCAGCTGAACAGACAGTCTAGTATTTATTCTGTTGCCAACAGAGGTTGTCTAGGTTGTGGGAGAAAGTATGGTTGTTTCCCCAGCAGGTAATCTTAGTTTTTGAGATAGGCTAGATTTTCTAGTCAAATTTCCTTATTTTATAGAAGAGAAATTGAGGCCTGAAATATTGATGTGACTTAGTTGTTAAAAGGCAGGTATTCATAAAATTTGTTCAAGCTCCTCGAATTCATTTGTATATTGCAATGGCTCCTCCTTATCCCTCCTACCCCCAAATTTGTAAAGTAATATTTATTTTATTTATCACTCCACTTTTTTAAATTTATAAAGAATGTGCTCTCTTGACTCAGATTTCAGGATTTAATCTAATAAATACTTATTTTCTTGATGTTAATGATTTTACATTCATTGATCATGTTTGACATGAGATTTTTGACTGTCTTCTATTTTAAAATCTGAAGTTATGTTTTGCATAAATTGCATATTCAGTGGTCTTTATCTTCTCAAGCATTATTTACTTTTATTAAGTTTTAGAGTTTCTTCATTCTAGTTTTACATAGGACATTGGAGAAGCTATTTGTTGAAAATTTCAAAATCATGATGGTTTGAGCAATTTAAAGTTTTATATACTTATAACCAGATGACTGATTTCCATTATTTAAGTAGAAATAAATGAACAGAAAGAAGTTTCCCACAGGTTCTTTTTAGTTCAAGTGCTGTTCATTTCTATTTTTACTTTTGGCCACTAGTTTGTTATACTATAATTGACATATTGCCAGAATGATTCATTGCCACACAAGTAACACATTAATTCAAAATTGGCACACCTGGTTATGTAACAGTAGCAGAAAAACACTAGAAAGGTAGGAACGAGGCTTATGTTCAGATTGGCAGGGAATGCTTGTTAATGCGTTGTGCTTATCCCTTTTAGTGGTAGTATTTTCTCCAGCTATCTTGAGAAAGGAAGGGATTGATAACAACAGTAGGTGTTGTAATTTCAGCCTCTTTTTTAAAAAACACATTTCTTTATGAATCATATTGAGAGAGAAAAATCAGAAGGGAAAAAACCACTAGAGAAAAAAAAAGAAAAAGGAAAAAAAATAAACATAGCATATGTTGATTTACATTCAGTCTTCATAGTTCTCTCTTTAGATGCAGATGGCATTTTTTATCCAAAATTTATTGAGATTGTCTTGGATGACTGAACCAAATCTTTCATAGTTGATCATCACACAATTTTGCTGTTATTCTGTAAAATGTATTTCTAGTTCTGCTTGTTTTGCCTAACATCAGTTTGTGTAAATCTTTCCAGGTCTTTCTAAAATCAGCTTGTTCATTTTTTTTTTTAATAGTACAACAATATTCTATCACTTTGATATACCATAATTTATTTAGCTATTCCCCAGTTGATGGGCATCTACACATTTTCCAATTCTTTGCCACAAAAGAGTTGCTACAAAGATTTTTGCACATGTAGGCCCTTTTTCTTCCTTTATGATTTCCTTGGGATACAGACCCAGTAGTCAACCTTTTTAAAAACTGTAATATTAGGTGGTCTATCAGCATTTGAGAAAGAAGTGAAGAAGAAAGGAGAATTGAGTCCTACAACTAGGAGTAGTCCTACTAATCCTACTCCGAGTCAATCTGATAGGGAAGTTGGAATGTTACTCCAAAATTCTAAAAAATAAAACTTATAGGAAGCCTTTTCCTCACCTTAACATATACACAACTTACATGCACTTTTTTTTTCCTCTCTGGGTGAGAGGAGGAAGGAGAGGTAAATTGGAAGGAGAGGTAGTTTACCAAATATAAGTAACTTAAAATGGTCTGAATGATGCACATTTGATAAAAAATTGATCTCTTTAGGCCTCTTGTACTTCTGGACTTAAAATTCTTGATTAATACTCTTCTGTAGTTGTAGATGGAAAAGTTTTTTTTTTTTCTTATTAAACAGTTGGTATCACCAATAAAATCTCTGTATATTTATAAAAATACAACAGTTTTGACCTATCAATACTATCAATATATCATGAGTTACTATTGAACCTTCTGTATGTGCCTAATAAAGACTACAAAACCTATTAATTCAATAGAAATTTAAAACTAAAACTGATTTGTATATGCTAGTGCAAATTAAACAGATGTTAGTATTTCATGTAGTTTTTCTAGATGAGAAAATTGAAGTAGAAAGTCACTGGAGTATAATCCTGAATTTAAAATAATATTTTTAGTGGTTACATTAAATATGCTACTTTTAAATAATGAAAAATTGTGAAGGAATTTTGATTTTATAACTATGGATTCATCTTAAATGTAGTTGAAATTACACTGATGAGATAAACATTTTAATGAATATATATAAAGTGATGATTTTAACAGTTAGTGGCTGATAAGATTTTATTCATATAGAACTTTGCCTTTTCTCAAAAATATCTGTGGCACATGTGAAATATCCAAGTTATCTCTTACTAATTCCAAATCCAAATCATTTTCACACATATTCATACACATATGTAATGTTTATGTGTACATATACATACACACGTATGTGTATACGTATATACAGACATGTACAAACAACCAATTTTAAGGGTGTATTCCAGAACCTATAAGTCATATTTTTTAGAATTTTGGCTATTATCCTAATATCTAGGATAATAACCAAAATTCTAAAAAATAAAACTTATAGGAAGCCTTTTCTGAATGTTATTTTTAATGCCGAATTTAAATTTGTGTCTCTGGGTCTTGGTTACTTTTGCCTTGAGTAGACTATAACAGATTTTAGCCTTTTTTTTTCCCCTTAAGCAGCTCATGCTATTTAGTGGAAATTAGCCCCAATCCAGAGATCACTCTATACTTTATTTTCAAACAAAGGTCAAAATATATGACAATATGAACTGCTAAAATTTTAATTCCTATAATCTTATAGTATCCATTTTATAACTCTTTTTCAGTCTACTGCTGGCCTCTGCTAAAATCTGGTCATTTGGATTTAGAAATAGTATGCAGGAATGAGATTTTGCATGAATAACAGAGAGGGAAGAAATGAAATTTTTTTTTTGTTCTGCTTAATTTATATATGGTTCAAATGTCAGTGGAAGCCCTTTTCCAGAAAAATAATTGGTCACCTATAAAGCTTAACTTGCCTCGTTTATATTGCTGTTTTCAGGACTGTTTTAATCACCTGCATTTCTATTCTTTGAATTCTACTAATTTTTTGAATTTTTCTAATCTTACCAACTCCTGTGATTGAGTATAGTATGTTTTAAACTCGTTCTATCTTGTTTTATTTTTCTACCTCATTCTAAAGCACTTCTCATGTCCTCCTTTCTTTTCAAACTAACTATATACTGCAGTTTAGAATTCTAGAGTTAGTAATGCTTTTATGTGATAATTTATTTTAAATTGAATTATACTAATTAGTGTAGCATGTGAAGGTGAATATAGTCAGAAATACAAATGTATCTTTTAGGAAAATCTGATCAAAACAAACTTAGGAAATAACTATTTAATATGTCACAAAGAAGTTCTTAATTTTTCTATTTGTGCAGTAAGCATAGTATCATCCATCCCTGTTACTTCCCAGGGTTGTTTTGGATCAAAATAAGTAGATAATGTATTTGAACACTACAAATAATAATACATAATTCCTGATTGCATGTAAAATTATTTGATTTACAAAAATTGTTTTTACAGACGATTTGTCAGAAATTTGTTGTATAAAGTGAGGTGTATTTTTGAACTGTATTAAAAGATTTATTCCTTTCTCTTAAAGTAGCCATGGTTTGGGTCATAATATCTGTTTTGGGAATTCATAGACTCTTACTACACAACTAAATCAGTCATCTAATGTGTAGAAGAAATCAAGATTATACAATCCAATTGGTTGTCAACATACTCCATGGATGGTTATTTTCCTATCCTTAAAATCATTGGACTTCATAGATTTTACTATTTCTTTAAGTAATCCTAATGGATTAATAATCTGGTCTTATTATTCCTATGTCTAATTATAGTTCTTAGTGCTATATTACGTATTTCTAAGCAGAATCTGTTATGTACATAGACCATTTTGTCATTTTTATTATGCAAATTAAATTCAGAAACTAATGTATTTTTAATTTTTAATTCAGCATATTTTTTACTGTAAAAATTTTCACTTAATTTTAAACATGAAAATTTAATCAGGAAATACTTCTTATCTCTAGACTCTTTCCTTACACAGTCTATCCTAGATGTCCTTCTGGTGATTTTTTTCATAGGCCCAAATCCATTTGGTAAAAACAAAACAAAATGAAAAAACTAAAAGAATACTTTATGGACTATAACAAATTTATAGAGTACTTTCATATATATTTGTGGATAACAGGATGTATGATGATAGGAAAGAGTAAATGACAGAATAGCGATTAAAAACAATCTAGGTTAAGATTGATGGAATAAATCTAATAAGATACATTTAATAGGGATAAATGTAAAGCTTTTAAATTTGGATTAAAAAAAATCAGCTGAACAAGTATGTTGAAGATATAGCCAGCTAGGCAACTGTTCATCAGGACTGCCAAGACTTTGTGTCAATTTCAATATAATTCCATAGTGTTGCATAGTAGACAAAAAAATATTGTGATCTTTGGTTGCATTAACAGAAGCAGGGCACCCAGAATGAAAAACAGAAAAACTTCTTAATAATTTGAATTGTCCCCAAACAAAGTATACTACTTTGAGTGAGTGAATATCTTATTAGGAGGAATCTTCAGATAGAAGCCAGATGATCAGTTGTTGGGTTTAGCATAAGGGGGATTTCTATTCAGGTTGGGATTGGACCATACGTGACTTTATTGGCTCTGGTGTGGGCTATTACTTTAGCCTCCTAATTGGTTCCAGCTTCAAGCTCTCCCTTCTCTAGTTTAACCTCAATACAGCTGTCTAAAAGTACAAGTCTGATCATGTCATTCTACTATTCAGTAAATTCCAGTGGCTCCCTATTACTTCTAGTGTCAAAGTGAAACTCTTATGCTTAGCTTTTAAAGCCCTTATAACCAGTCTGCAACCAAACTTTATTTTTCTTCCTTTCAATGTCCTTTAGTCAGGTTGTCATTTTTGCTATTTCATAGGTGATATTCCATTGCCCAACGCCTGTGCTTTTTCACAAATTAACTTCATGTCTAGATTGCCCTCCCTCCTCCTCACCTCTTAAAATCCCTAATTTCTTTTACTCAGCCAAGCCATTGCCTATATGGGCCTTTTTCAGACTCTTACCTACATTTGTGGTGTTCCCCCTCCAATATTATATTGATGTATTTTGCATGTTTTTTTTTTTCTGATTGAGTAAAAACTTCTTAAGAACAAGCAGTTTCTTTTTTTGGTTATGATGCTCTTGGGTTTTTTTTTTTTTAATTTTTTTTTTACCTCCAGTTCCTGGCACATGAAAGATGGTAAATATATGCTGATTGATTAATCATGACTCTTGAGTTCCCTTCCAACTCTGAACTTCTTCATTAATTTCAACAAAATGGTAATATAGAGATAAGTTTTTGGACAACTGAGGAAACCAAGGCACAGAGAACTTAATTGACTGCCTGAGATTCTACAGTTCAAAAGTATCAAAACTGTAATTAGAACTTGGTTTCCTGAATTGTATCCAAGTATAAATTTCAGTTGTATTATGCTTCATTGATTCATGTCAGTATGTACACGGCCATTTTCAATCCTCTAAGAGTACTATATTTAAAATCAAAAGAACTGGATTCAAATTCTGGGTCTGTCACCCAGACATGATACCTGTATGACATTGGACAATGCCTCTTCATCTGAGTAATGAGGGGCTTGGATTAGATGACTTCAAGTTTCTCTCCTACTCTAAAATCCTATAATCCCAAATCTTGCATACAGTTCTAAATGAAAGGAAGTGATTTGACTATATCCAGAAAACTTTTTGTGTGTGCAGAATTTCATGTTCATTTAATCTCTTCCGTTATTTTCTTTTTGTCTGTAGTTGTATAAGCTAGATGGTATAGCCTAGGGAGTTGGAAATTGTAGCTGTTATTTTTAAGGATTAAAATAATTTTTTTTAGCTCCACCTTGTGGCCATAAGAAGTTGAACTTTTTCAGAAAGCAAGAAAAACATTTTCTGGCTTGTCTTCCCAACCTTCTTATAACATCTGATAAGATAATTGTAAACTGATTGTGTTGAGAACTCATGACTGAGTCATTCCCTTGAAAATGGTCCAAATTAAGTTGTTTAATTTAATGACCTGCCTTATTATATGCTTTAAGAAGTCTGTGTGTGTGCCAACATAAAGGGTGAACAATACACAAGCTCCAAAGTTAAATCTTCCTTGGAAAACAGCAGACAACATAGGACCCACTGTTTCCAAGGGCCAGTGGTTTCAGCAACATTTTTATGGCATTAATCAATTTGTATTGTAATTTATAAGGACATTGTTCCCACACTGAGTCTTGTTTACTGTAGAATGACTTGAAATCTTAAAGGGAAATCATAGCCTTCACCAAATCTCAACATTTTTATAACATATAGACCTAGGCAACCCACATGTAAAGGTGTTCTTTCTTTTGAATAATGTTTATAGTGTTGTTATATACCTAAAGAATGCCCAGGCCTTGATTCTGAGGAATACATCTGCTGTGATTGTCAACAGTGGTATGATTTTAGTTGCTGCTGCATGGCATTTTGACTGTATTTGAATGTGATGGCCTTTGCCTCAAAGACTATGCTCAAACAAGTTAACTTCAAAGGTTCTAGGCCCACCATGCATCTGAAGGATACGCTTTCAGCATGAAAAAGAATCATCTTAAAAATTAGGCTTTTGACCTGAATCTAATTTTAGGAAATTCTAGTTTTTTTGGTTAAGTTTTCATTTCATTAAGAAATTCTGCCTGAGAACAGGGAAAGGATGTTCTTGGTGACTTGCCATGAGAAAATGAATTGTAGAGTCCCTCCCACTTCCCACCCCACCCCCCAAAAAAGCCCAAAGATTGGGATGGATGTAATCTAAGGTTGAAGGGGAATTTGCAACTTGTGGTGCTTGGTCTCAATCCTCTTCTAGAGCCATACTATTGAGAATTGAGAGCCTAGTTATTTGATTGAATGTGACCTTGGGCTGCTATAATCTACAAAATACAGATCATTCACTTGTAGAAAATGGAGTTGTGTTTATATGTTGCTTTACATCTCAATGCAGGCTTTTAACAGATGTTTCTATGGCATTGCCTTGCTAAAAGTAGCTGCATATTTCTTGAATTACATTTTCACACCTCTCTTCCTTCTTTACACTAAGTGGCAGATCTTTGCAGTCTCTGGGCATTGGAAAACATCTTTTGGCTTATCATATGCTTGAAAGTGGGTGCTTTTGTTATAACCAAATTGTTTTTTCCACATTTTCTGATTCTTACCTCCACCTAATTTCTGTCTTTGCACATCTTGTTTCTACTTCCCTTTTCACCTGAATGCAGTGGTTCCCTGGACTGCCTCCAAAAGCACTTTCTTTTATCCCTTGATTGGAGTTTTTATTTTTAAGAAGAAAGCCAAGCACATTTTTAACAGTCACAACCAGATGGAGTGAGCTCTTCTGAGGCAATGCAAAGGTAATAAAACAGGGCAAGCTGATGTGGCTAGCCTGATGAAAGATTTTAAGACTTTATGCCAGCTCTTTACTAACCTTGGATAATATCATCTGTGTAGGAGGTGGTATAGCCTTAGGCAGTGGTTTCCTAACTTTTTCTTCCCTTAAACATCTGACCAAAATTTACATCTCCCTTGTTATATCTCTAGACATAAGTTTCTTATACTGTCATGTTCTGTATTCACTGTCCAGTTTATACCACTTATTAGCTTATGATCTTGGGCAAAATTCAATCTTCTTGAAGCCATGAAGACTATGTGACTCTGGGTAGGTCCCTTAACCTCTCAGTGCTCTAGGTAACTGTTAAACATTCTTAAGTTGTAGGGAAAGTGCCAACCTATACTGGTAGGAAATTTTCTCACCAAGGAGTTTCCTATATTAGTGAAATCACAGGTCTAGTCTCTAACCCTCCCCGATTTCCTCCTCAGCCCCCTACTTTCTTTCTCTCCATACTATGTCTTCTCTGTTAGTTAATACTTTTCTCCCTTCTCTTTACTCTTTTTTAGGAATATCTCATAACTTTGATGCAGAATCAGTCTTAACATTAGCATCACCATGTCTTGGGCTTTATAAATCAGCCTCCATTATCTTTGGATTCCTCTTCCCTGCGTTTTGGGCCTAAATATCTATTCGCCAAGTTATATTGCTTTTTAACTTGTTGGTGTCTTACTGATTCACACTTGAGTTACTGTAATAATTTCCTGAATGACAGCTATCCTGTCCTAGAGCTCTGAGAGGTTAAAGGACCTAGACAGGGTCATTCAGTTTGTACATGCAGAACTTGAACCCAGTACTTCATGGTTCTAGTCATTAGGCATAGATGAAATACTCTGAATGCTAAAAAGTTTCTCTCAAAGGCTTTCTAGAGATGGAAAAGTTAGCATTAATAGATCATTAGTTATTTTTAAAAATCATATTCCCCCTTTAACTTTGCCTAAATATTTGACTTACTTTTTTCAAATATGCTAAGAATTGATTGTTAATTAATTGTTAGAAAAAATTTGTTACAAAAGCAGCAGCAGACTCTCCCCCCCCCCTCCATTTTTGTCCTCTAGCTTCACTTTTTTTTTTTTTTGGGAGGCTGGGGTTAAGTGACTTACCCAGGGTCACACAGTTAGGAAGTATTAAGTGTCTGAGACCAGATTTGAACTCAGGTCCTCCTGAATTCAAGGCTGGTGCTTTATCCACTGCACCACCTAGTTGCCCCTCTAGTTTCACTCTTCATCTTTGGGATGTTCTGGCAAATATGTAATCACCATATCTTCTTTTAACTTGTTTTTTTCCTTTTCATTGTTTTAGGAGGAGATGATACTTTTCATGTTCCTCCACCATTCTTCTTCATAAGATTTTATGAACGAATTTATAGTTAAGGTAATGTTTCCTTTGGCTGCTATATTCCTTGGCCAGGAAGGTAGAGCCAGCATTTACTGGCTAAGGTGGTTTATAGGCTTTTGGGGCATCTTTTTTTGTGGCATCTGTTGGTTAAATTACTTTAGGAAATAGTTATATTTTGTGTTAATGTCTGTTTTTTTTATCCATTTACCATTTTTCATGTCAGCAGCTTGTTTAAATATAGGTTTGGATCTTTTTTAATTGCATGGTATATCTTCTCATTTTAATTCTTTCTTCTAATTTAGAATTGGATCATAGGATCATAAATGTATACCTGTAGGGGATTTTGGAGACATTAAGTCTAATATCCAAACTTTAACTGAGACACTAAGAAGTTAAGTGACTTGCCTAGAATTTCATATACAAGGCAGTGTCTTATAGGCATTATTTGAACTCTGATTTCAAATCCAGTGCCCTATCCCCTATTTATTTACTCTAACTAGTTGATGCTTTGACTGTACAGACAGCCAATTTGGGAAGAGTTCTATATTAATAACCTATTGGTAACTCAATGGATTACCCAGTGGTATAGTGTGAGTATAATCAACTTTATTCCACTAGTCAGTAATCTTCAGTGTATTCTAGAATCAAGTATAAATGCCTCTGTTTAGCTTTTAAGTCCTTCATTTACTCCAGTCTCTCTCTCTCTCTCTCTCTCTCTCTAGCTTCATTGTACATTACTTCTGCCCAGCACTCAATAATTTAGCCAAACAGGACTTCTCTATGTTCCTCTTTCCATTTCCTGCTGTAAACTGTCTTCCATGCCTGAAATGTACTATTTCCTGGGCCTCAACCCCACCTTAGTCTCAGGGAATCCCATTATTTTTTTAAGACACAAAGCAAGCAACATCTTTTGCATGAAGCTGAACTCCATCATTTCTTGTGTCATCCCTGCCTATCAAAATATCTTGTATTTAACTAATAATCTATTTGTATTTATACTTTTTGTACTTATTTTGTATACCTATGAATATACTCTGTTGTCTCTTCAGTTAATGAAAGTTCATTCAGTGCCTGGCACATAGTAAATGCTTAATAAATGGTATTTATTATTTTATTTTATTTTTTATTTTTATTTATTTATTTATTTATTTATTATATGGTAGGTATTATATGGTAGTTAGTGGATACTATATTCACTGTCTCTAGCCTTAAATTATTTTATGGAATCATTAGACCAATTCATAGCTGTGCTAACAGTATATCTTATTTACTTGATTTGCTACAGCTTTTACAACATAAGACTCTTTTTCACATCTTTTCTGTCTTTTATTGTCTTTGCTTATTTGATGGCTAAGAAGTAAAATTTGAGTTCTTTAAATTTGCATTTTATTATTAGCGATTTGGAGTGTGATGTGGTTGTTGATAGTAATAGTTTTTATTTATTGTTATTTCCCAAAATAATTGGGGAATGGTTACTAGTATTAGATGGAAACTGGCACAAATATAAAAACTTATTTGCTGCCAAGCTAGCAATTCATAGCAATTCTTATCAAACTCCTTCCCTCAGGAATTGTGTGCAGTGGTTTTTTTTCTGGAGTATTGGATTACTTACTATGTTTATTCACTTCCAGTCCATCTAGTTTGTTCCACTAATCGGTTTTTCTATTTTTGAACCTATACCAAATTGTTTTGATGATTATTCCTTTGTAGTATAATGTGAGATCTGGTAATACAAAGCCTTGATTTTTGGGCTTTCTTATTATTTTCCATGAATTTCTCAACTCTATTGGGTTTTTCTTTCCCTGAATTCCCTCATCTAGTCTCTTTGTGGTATGATGTGTGGAAAAAGCTTTGGTACTAGAGGCAGAGGACATTGGTTCAAATCTTGCTCTGATTTTTATGACTCCCAAGACCTTGGAAGATCTATCTAACTTCCACACATCTCTCATTTTTCTTATTTGTAAAATGAGCTGATTAGACTAGTGACTGAGGACCTTTCCAATTCTAGATCTGTGATCCTATGTAAAACTTAGTTATTATATCACATTAAATCATTAATCATGAACATTGAGATCTCCAATTATTTGTCTTCCTTTTTTTCTCTTATTTGCAAATTGTGTTTTGCACAATTTTTTACATAAATTCTGAGAATGAACAGTCAAATTTTAATATTTTATAAATTTTGTAGTTAAAAAATATAATTTCTCTATTTTTTCCTCTTGAGTTTTGTTATATGGAAAGGCCGATGAGGAGGATGTTGTATTCTGATACTTTTGCTGACATCATTGATTTACCTACCTTAATTTTTTCATTGAATTTCTGGATATTTGGTTAATCTTCACATCGCATATCATATATGCCACTAGAGAGAATTTTGTCATCTCTTCGCCCTCCCCAGTTTCTTTGTGAAAGAAGAAATATTTATCATTTCTAAAATTAAAATGAATAATAGTGGAAACAATGGATACCCCTGCTTTATGCTCTGATATTAGTGCCAAAGCTTTTACTGTTTCTCTACTGCAAATAGTATAAGTTTTTTATATCTCTGCCCACTAATTAGTTTTCGCTTGTGACCAAAAAAAGCATATTCCAGCAAAAGAAATTCACATAACGACTCTATCTAAAAATCTATTTCTTGCTCTGAATCTCTATTTTTTACATTTCTGTTAAGAAGTGAAAAATAATTTCATTATAAAATTTTTGTAATCATGACTGGTCTTTGTATTGATCAGAATTCTCATCTTTCAAAGTTACTTTCAACCTAGTCAACAAGTATTAAGTGCTTATTACAGGCTAGTCATTGTGCTGAAAATAACAAGAAAGACAAAAACAGTCCATGCCTTCAAAAACCATGCATTCTAATGGGAGAGACATTTAAATAACAATATATAAGATATTTGCAGAACAGATAGAAGATAATCTGAGAGGAAGATGACACCTGAAGTTACAGAAAACAGCAGAAAAGACTTCCTATAGAAGTGGAACTTGAACTGTATCTTGAAGGAAACCAAGAAAACCCAGGGGGCAGAGATGAAGCAGAGAAGCCAGACCATTTTGGTCATGGAAGATAGAAAATACAAGGGCACAGACATGGGAGATAAGGCTGATATTTATAGTAAGCCAGTGAAGTCAAATCATAGAATGTATAAAGGAGAATTAGGTATAAGAATAAGTGTAGGTTAGGTAGAAGTTCGTGTACACAGCAGATCCTGGAGGATTAGAGCTCTTTGAGAAAGGGGGAGGCACTTTAGGAAGAAGAAAAACCAGCCAAAAACATTTGAGAGCTGAGGAAAGAATAGATTGTAATGAAGAAAGACTTGATATAGGGAAAAGAGTTAGAAAGCCATTGCAGTAGTCCAGGTGAGAGATGATGAGAGTCTGAATTAGACCTGTGGCTTTGTGAGCAGAGAGAAAAGGATGTATATGAGATGTTGTGAATATATGGAAGGCAAAATTTGTCAACTGATTGGTTATGTGGGCTGAGTAGGAATTGGGAATGACACCAAGGTGTGAGCCTAGGTAACTGAAAGGGTGATGGTATCTTTGACAGAAATAGAAATGTTTGGAAGAGAGGAGGGTCTGGAGGAAAAGTCCTTAAGTTTTGTTTTGAACATGCTAAAATTGAGATTCTTTTTAGATATCCAGCTTGATATATACAAAAGTTAATTGGTAATGGTGAGACTTTAGGGCTACTTGTATCAATCTAGCAATTATCTGCATAAAGATTACTGAACCCTGGGGATTAAGGAAATCTCCAAGGGAATTAGTATATAGAGAAAAAAGAGTGCCTTAGTTCAGCACCATGGAATATATCCTTGATTAATGGGCATGACATAGATGAAGAATAGGGAAAGTTCTGGCTGCACTTGAGAGGGTGCAGTCAGAAAGATAGGTAGTGAGCCAGGAGAAAGTCATAAAACCTAGAAGAAAATACACAGGAGAAGGTATCTATCTATCTATCTATCTATCTATCCATCTGTCTACCTACCTACTTACCTACCTATCTATATTTGTATATGTAATTTTTCTGTTTCTTCTCACTTCATTTTATTGTTACTTCATACAAGTCTTCACAGGTTTCTCTGAATAAGTATCTTTTGTCATATGTTGCAATTAGTTTTATATTAAGGGGCAGCTAGGTGACAAGGTAGAATGCTGGCCAAGGAGTTAGGAAGATCTAAATTGAAATTTGACTTCAGGCATTTTCTAGTTCTGTGACCCTCAAGGTCACTAAGGGTAAGTCACGTAACCCTGTTTACCTCAGTTCCCTCATCTACAAAATGATTAGGAGAAGAAAATGGCAAACCTCTCTAGTATCTCTGCCAAGAAAATCCCAAATGGGGTCATGAAATATTGTACTCAAGTAAAAAAATGAGTTAATATGCCATTATTTGTTCATCCAGAATGGCTGGACTAGTTCATAATTCCAGAAATAGTACATGGATATTCAACAATCTATCCATTTTGCCATAGGTTATCCAGCATATCCCATTTCCCATTTTTTTTGGTAGGATTTTTATCAAATCAAAATAATAAGTAAATAATACTAAAAATGATAGTGATAAAAGGTTAAATAAATAGTGGAACAGACTGGAAGTGAGGAGGGCAGGGTTGAGGAGATATAGAGATACAGAAGATAAGATTATGAATGGGAAGGGGGGAGACAAGAACCTGGGATATGGTTGGGTTTGTAGAGGAGAAGATAGCAACTGGATTATTTATTTGCTTTTTCAAGGAGAACCCAAGATATCCTTTCATTTAAGTGCAACTAGAATCTAGCAGTGTGATACATTGCAAAGAGTTCTGGGATTTGCATGACCCAAGTTCAAATCCCATTTTTGCCAATTGCTGCATGATTTAAATCATCTTAGATTCCTCATCTTTAAAATAAGAAGGTTGTACTGGATGTCCTCCTGGAAGGGTCCCTTTCAGCTCTAATGCTATGATCATTTTATTTTCTGGTTTCATTATTGTAAATATAAAAATTTATTATTTAGTTCTTCCCGTAGTATATCCACTTATCGGTTATTGAGCAATGACCTCAAAATTAGAACACTAATAAGGAAGCTTATTTTTATGATCTAAAAATTGTGATAGTTTGCACTTAGCTCTCTCCTTTTGCTCATTCAATCTTATTGCAACACTGGATGAATGATACTGAGAGTTACTTTCTACTTTTTAAAAAATGGTTGTGGGAAACAGAGAATCTACTACATATGGCAAGACTAGTAGAGTACAGATTAATTTTAATAAAGGTTTATTATCTATGCTTCATTCCTCTAGTCTCCTTTCTCTTTTCCATCTTCCAATTTTCAGAATCTATTGTGACTTATTTTTGAAACCACCTAGGCTTGTCAGTCTGATAATTGGAGGTCTCTATCAAATGTTATCAACTTATCTCACTATTTCCTGACAGATCTCTGTTTTAATTCAGTAATAGATATTCTCTTTATTGTTCCACATACTCCATGCTTATTTCTTTCTTATGTTTCTTTTTCTGTCTTGGAATGTTCTTAACTTCTCTTTGCCTATTTCAATTGAAGACTTCATTTAAGACCAAATTCAAGCCCTCTTTATTGTATGAAGTATTTTTTTAAACTAATCCCAACCAAAAATTATTGCATTTATCAAATACTAATACATACCAGGGACTGCACTAAATGAAATGTAAATATAAATGAAAACACCTTTACTTTCAAAGAGCTCACATTTTGTCAGAGGAGATGTGTTAAGATATATTATTGAATAAATACAAAGAAAATCAAATGGTTATAATGTAACTTCAGAGGGAGAACAGTAACAGTTGGGTGGGGGCGGGGATCAGGAAAGAATTTTAGTAGAAGGCATATTGAGCTGTGTCTTGATGTGAGATTCTTTAAGGTGAAAGTAAGAAAGTAGTGCATTCTAAGCATGGGATGTATGGGTGGTGGTGGCCAGGGTGTCTTGGGCTTAGACACTAAGATCAGGGGAAGTAAGGAAATGAAGGCTGTAGTGCTATTTAAGGACCAGAGAGAAGTCCAATGTGCTATTCCATAGAATCTGGAGAATAATATATAAGTAAACAAGAAAGATAGGTAAATGCTGGTTTGTGAGGACTTTCAAAGCCAAACAAAGGAGTTTTATCTTCCAGGCAATAGGGAACTACTGAAGTTTAAATTGGGGAGTAGTAGCATGATCTTTGCTTAATCTCCTTGTAGTAGTGTGGAGGATGAATTTGGAGTAGGGACAGGGGTGAGGCAGGGAGACCTATTAAAAGGCCTTTAAAGTAGTTCATGTTAGAAATGAAAAGATACTAGATTAAGGTTGAGAGTATATAACAAGAAAAGTCAGATTTGAGAGCTGTGGACACGAGACATGTACCACATGATGTAACATGCAGATATTGCTTTGTTTTGTATTCTATTTTCTTCTGGTGTGGTACTTATCTTTCTTTTTTTTTTTTTAAACTTTATTTTCAAAACATATGCACAGATAATTTTCAACATTCACCCTTGCAAAACTGTTCCATTTTTTTTTCTCCCTCCCTTCCCCTATTTCCTTCCCCTCCCTCCTCCCCTTCCTAGGTAATGAGCAATCCAATATATGGTAAACTTCTATACATATTTCCACAATTATCCTGCACAAGAAAGTCAGATAAAAAAGGAAAAAAATGAGAAAGAAAAAAAAATGCAAGCAAACAACAACTAAAAAGTGAAAATCCTGTGTTGTGGTCCACATGCAATCGCCACAGTCCTCTCTCTGGGTGCAGATCATTCTCTCCATCACAAGTCCATTGGAACTGGCCTGAATCACCTCCCTCCTGAAAAGAGCCACATCCATCAGAATTAATCATCACATAATCTTGTTCTTGCTGTATAGCATGGATACTTCTCAACTAGATTTTACACTTATAGGGGTCAGAACTCAATTCTATTATTTTCATAATTTTTGAAGGACAAATCTCCCATGGTTAAGTCTAGCAAGGAGTAATGGTTATGCCTGCCTTCTTTGTTGCTACTACTTCTCTATTTCTACGCTCCACTTCTTTGACAAAACTCATTCTTAAGGTGTGTAATTTAATTAGCTGGTACCCAGTTTCAAAACGGATTGACAAATTGAGCTAAAGAGAAGCAAATTCCTGGTTATTTGAAACTCTACAGATTACATGTTGGTGGAATTATACCCATTGTTGCAGGCTGCCAACCATCTCTGATTACAGTTTAGGATTTCATTATTACTCAAACACTAAGCAAAAACATAGGTGCCAATGTAATATAAACATACTCTTTCTGTGTGCTGTCTTGTTATTTCCACTGTGGAATTTTGGTTAATATTGGAAAATAAACTTAGATAGGATTTCTCTGAATCTGCCACATCTGAAAATCTGAATACACTTATCAAGGGCTGGAAATTTTTGGCTATCTCCCATACCCACAATGTTTTCCCTCCTCTTTTCTGCCTCCTGGCTTACCTGGATTCCTTCATGTTCCAACTAAAGTCTCAATTATAAGAAGCCTCTCCACTTAATGTTAGTACCTTTTCTCTATTGATTATCTCCAATTTATCAGGATAAATGCCATTTTCTAATTGATAAATGATTAACAGATATGAATAGGAAATTTTGGAGGAAGACATCCAAATTATTAATAACCATGTGAAAATTAATGCTCTAAATCAATAATAAGAGAAATAAACATTAAAACAACACTGAGGTGCCACTTACCACAATTCAGATTGGCAAAGTTAACACATACACCAAAAAGCAAATGCTGAAGGGGCTGTGGAAAAATAGGTACATTAATACACTATTGGTAGAACTGTGAATTGGTCCAGTTATTCTTCTTATTTCTACATAGTTGTTTGCATGTTATTGTTTCCTCCATTAGACAATGAGTTACTTAAGAACTGTCTTTGGCTTTTCTTAGTATTACCAGTGCTTAGCTTCTGGCATATTGTGGGTGCTTAATAAATGCTTATGAATTCACTGATATGTAGAAGGTTTCTCCAACCATCTGCTATTGAACCCAAAATGCAGGTTCTGAGGGGCAATGCAGAGTCAATTAGTCCCACCTCTGACATATTTTGTAATGTGATCCTGGGCAAGTCTTAACCTCTAAGTGCTCTAAGAAACTCTATTTAGATCTATAAATTTCAGAAGAGGTACCAACCTTTATTGGTAAAGGGAGTTACCTCAGTTGAAAGTTCCTGATATGAATGAAATGATAAGTACAGCTACTGTTACTCTCCTTATGTCTAATACTAGGAAGTAGCAATTTCAATTAAGAGCTGTGAGGTAAGCCCCTTTAAGTATTATACCTAATCCTGGGCTTTTTGACTTTGGAAGATGTTGAGAATTTGTAAAGATATTGGATAAAGGCATTCCAAATGACTAGTGGTTAAAAGTTGGAGGATAAAAAAAAGTGAGAGAAAAAATTAGTGTTCTTTAATTTAGAGCTAAGACTCAATATACTCTGTATGTAAAGGGCATTTTACATAGTAAGGTTTCTAGTTATCACCCTTCTTCACTGAGAAAATTGAATTTCAGGTGTGTGTGTGTGTGTGTGTGTGTGTGTGTGTGTGTGTGTGTGTGTGTGTGTGTGTAAGACTTGGATTTGACAGAAACAAGAAAGAAATTTACTTGTAGCATTGGATACTGAGATGAGTAATTTGAAGGAGGCCTTTCTTACAGATAACATGAATTCTTCCTCTATCATGAATCTGATAATTTCCTACATGCTTTACCCCTTATGTCTAAATTGTGTACCCATTTGGAACTTTTCTTAATATATGGTATGAGGTATTGATCTATGCCTACTTTCCAATTTTCCCAAGAGTTACAAAGGAGAATGAGTTCTTGCCTCACTAGCAGGATTCTTGGGTTTATTAAGTAGTAGATTTACTATACTTATTTTTGTATATTGTGATGATTTACTTTTTATGGTAATTTTTGCTAGAAGTTAATTTGTGGGAATTTTTTAGTGTATTAGATACAGGCAAATGCTTGTATTTTCTTATCTCAGTAAAATGAGGAAGACTTTTTATTTTAATTTTGGTCTGTCATAACTTAAAAATGATTTTTGCAAATGGCTTTGATTTTTATAAATTCCAAAGTCTTCTTATGAGGATTCTTTTTGGGCCAGAATATATCATGTTTCTTGTGTATTTCTAGAGTTCCTAAATGCTTATTGATTGACTATAGTTTTTCCCAAGTTTTTTTTTTTAATGAAAATTCTATTTCCTTCTGTTTGTATTTTGTAGGATCATAGATTTAGAGCTGAAAGAGAACTCAGAGATCATTTAATCTAACTCTCTCATTTTATAGATAAAGGAACTGAGGATCAGAGAGTTTGAGGCTTGCCCAAGATCACATATATAAGTAGTGGAGCCAGGATTTGAATCCTGGCTATAGCTCCAACATATCTGTTTGGACCAGAATTTGAAAAGTTCTTTAATCCATTCTCCAATTGAGAAATGGTCAAAGGATAAGAACAGACAATTTTCAGATGAAGAAATTGAAACTATTTATAGTCATATGAAAGAATACTCTAAATCACTATTGATCAGAGAAATGCAAATCAAGACAACTGAGATACCACTCCACACCTCTCAAATTGGCTAAGATTATAGGAAAAGATAATGATGAATGTTGGAGGAGATGTGGGAAAACTGGGACACTACTGCATTGTTGGAGTTGGGAACTGATCCAATCATTATGTAAAGCAATATAGAAATATGCCCAAAGGGCTATCAGACTGTGTATACCTTTTGATTCAGCAGTGTCTTTACTGGGTCTATATCCCAAAGAGATCATAAAAAAAGGGAAATGCAAAACCATTTTTGTTTGTAGCAGCCCTTTTTGTAGTGGCAAAGAACTAGAAATTGAGTGGATGTCTATCAGTTGGGGAATGGCTAAAATATGATATATGAATGTAATGTAGTATTATTGTTCAATCAGTAGATCGATTTCAGAAAGGCCTGAAAAGATTTACATGAATTGATGCTAAGTGAAGTGGGTAGAACCAAAATAACATTGTACACAGCAACAAGAAGATTATATGATGATTAATTCTGATGGATGTGGCTCTTTTCAACAGCCAGATGATTTAGACCAATTCCAATAGAATTGTGATAGAGCCATCTGCACCCAGAGAGAGGACTGTGGTTCACTGAGTGTGGACTATAACATACTATTTTCACTTTTTTGTTGTTTGCTTGCTTTTTATTTTCTTTTTCATTTTTTCCCATTGTGATCTGATTTTTCTTTTGCAGCATGACAATTGTGGAAATATGTATAGAAGAAATGTACATATTTAACATATATTGGATTACTTGCTGTCTAAGGGAAGGGGTGGAGGGAAAGAAAGGAGAAAATAATTTGGAACACAAGATTTTGCAAGGGTGAATGTTGAAAACTATGCATATATTTTGAAAAATATATATTGCATATGTAGCTTAAAAAAAAGAAAAGTTATTTTATGTTCATAAAGATGTACCATGGAAGGTTAAAGATAGGGAAGAATTATACTTTGTAAGAAGGGCTGATTTTAAAATTGCTGAACTAAACACTAAAGAGATGGAGATGGAAAAATTCAGGACTTCCAGCTGGTGGGTTATTTGTGCTTTTTTAAAAAATTGAGATGACATGGGAAACTGATTAGAGGGATGAACTTATTTTTAAATGAAGAAAAGTAAATTCCCCCAGGTATCTCTGCTTTTCGCTGTCAGATCTTTTTTTTTTAAGTGCTCATCAGGGTGTGTAGAAAGATAGGCAGTTGTACATTTGATTCAGTTTGAATTCAGTTTGAATATAGGAAGAGGCTCTGCCTCTTTGTGACCTATGAGATAGGTTAACTTTATGAGATAAGTTACTTAACCTTCTTTAATCAAGCTTTCTTGCTATTGATATTCACCTTTTATCATCATCCCCATGCTCTGCTCCTAAACTTCTGGATTTCTCTGCCTCCACCCTCACAGCCATTTCACTCTGAAAAATGCTTCTGCTTTCTCCTCGAATTGCTAAGTTTTAACTTGGAAGCTCCATTTGAGGAAGCACCTAAACCCACCTTTTCTCTGGATTTTCCAAATTTCTCCATCTTGTTCTTGCACAAATATCCATTCTCCGCCCCCTCCACTTTTCAGCTCCAGTTTATGCATTGCTTTCCCTCATTAGAATATAAGTTGCTTGTGGTTAGGGATTGCCTTTCTTTCTGCTTTAAATTCCCAATGTTTAGCAAAGGGTTTGGTTCATACTAGGCCCTTAATAAAAAACAGATATAATCTTATTGTTAAGGTTGCAAAACAAAAGGATTGAATTCTGTGATTTCTAAAACCTTATTTAATTCCAGAATTAATAAATTAAAACAAAATAAACCAATAGCTACTTTCTTGTCCTAGTAAATGCCAAGTTTTCCTCCTTCTCCAGGGCTTCTTTACATAACATTTAAGGGGTATGTACCTCAAGATCAACTAATTGGTGAAATTCTCTTTCATTAATTACTTTTTTGGATGAAGGTATTGTCTGAAGAAGCTCCCTATTACAATTCAAACCTGTGAGGTATAATAAGTTAATTCACTTAGCATCCACGAATGCAGTTCAAATGACTTTATATGGTTATCTAGTTGTCACCCTTGAAAAGCAAAAAGGATGAACACAGACTGGTAAATTTTGATCATGAAAGGGAACATTTGGTCAAAAGCATGGAATGCCACTTGTTTAGGCAGTCCAGATGAGGTGCCTTGGATAGTCAAGTGTCAACATGAATTCACTGGACTCTGAAAAGAAGAAATGGGGTTGATTAGGAGTATTGAGTGCTGAGCCTGGAAACAGGAAAACTTAACTAAGTACAATTCAGATTTAAATACGAATTGGTTGTGACCCTGGATAAATCTTTTAACCTCTTAACTGTTTCTGCTTCCTTATCTATAAAATGGGGATAATTATACCTCCTACCTCCCAAGGTTGCTGTGAGGGTCAAATTGAAGAAATGTTTGCAAGGCATTTTGCAAATCTTAATGTGCTATATAAATACTAACTAAATAATTTTATAGTTTTACTGAGCAGACAAGGTAGATTCCTTAGTCTCTCTCACCCTCCACCTGCCCAGCTCCACTTAAAGGAGCAACACTAGATATTTGAAAGGATCTAGTCCATGCCAAATCCCATACTTGGCACACATCCTCTGCCCCACCCTAATTTAGTTTATTATTATAATTTCAAGTGTGAGGCAAGAAATTGGAGCCGAGATTGAGAAGTTCATTTTAAAAATTAAAAAATAATTGGGGGTAAATAGAAGCAAACACGGAGTTGACAGTATAGAGAGGGTTGAAAGTGCTTGAAAGTGGTGGCAGGCCTTCAACAGTAGCCCTGCCTAAAAAACTGAAGTACTCATTTTTAACCCTAATTGTTGTAAAATATCGCTTCCCCACAGATTGATAGGGATTTTTTCAACTATAAAGGGAGTAAAAACTCCTATTTCACCTTCAAATATCCATCTTAAAGGGGTAGCACTAACTTCTTTTTAAGTGGATGTAGAAAATGAAGAAGTCAAAATGCATTGTTTTTTATTTTTAAATAAGGAAAGATGTAGTTCTTTTTTCTTTAAGACAAAACATAAACCCGCACCTTGCATTTAAAGCCCATCATACTCTGGTTTTCATCTACTTTTCCCATTTATTTCATATCTGTTTCTTTTACACACATACACACATCCACTCTCTGTTTCTGAAACTGAGCTATAGCTCTCTTTTGTACATGACATTTCTTCTTTTATTTCCACGTTTTTCCCCAGTTTGTGCCTTACATCTAGAATCCTTAGTTTTGTTTGAAGAATAAGATGTCTACTCCTGTCTGAAGCCTTTCCTACTCCTACTCTGAGTGGTTAGTAGTTTCTGCTTATTGAATTTATTTTATATATACTTTGTATAAGATATGTTTTGCCCAAATAGGTTAGGTATATGACCACATGGGTTTGTCTGAATACAGCTTATAAGGAGGAGTAACTAGATATCTCTAGATTTCTTTCATCTTTCTTCGAGGGAAATTTTCTATTCCTGCCTGGAGAACAGAATGTTGGGGCCACAAGAATGGCTCACTTTGCTCTCCTCAGAGAGGGAATACTTGGCCTGAATTATATCTATATGCTCCACTAAACACTGTTAATCTTAAGGATAAATTGTTCATTGCAGCTACATGGCATAAAAATGCCAGGCCTGGAGTCAGGAAGATGCCTCTTCCTGAATTCAGATTTGGCCACAGACACATACTAGCTATGTGAGCCTGTATTGGCTCTTCTTTCCTCCAGAGAGCCTCCTCAAGTCTGGTACAGACAAGACTCTCAATCTCTCAAGTTCCGCCCTCTTTTATCCTCCCAAAGAATGGGCATGGGATAACGCAAGGGCTTCTGGGAAAAATTACTTCAACCAATGAACTTGCTCCTCCTAAGCATGCAATCCTCCCCAGGAGTTCACGGGGTAAAACTCCCAATTTTTCCATTCTGAGAGCAAACAGTATTCAAAATTATATATACTTCTAGATTAGAACATACCAGGGAATTTACATAGTGAAGGAACTCTGCCACTAGGAGCAAGATATTTCAGCTCCATTGAGAGAAGAAGGCAAAGACAGACAGAGAGACAGAGACAGAGACAGAGGCCACAGACTCATCCAAGGGAATATTCCCTAAAGTCTCTAGTGTAGCAAGTTAGAAATAGAATTATGCCAAAGGCACCAGTGCTTTACAGGTTAACTTCTTTGGAAATTTTATTGTCCTTCAGGAGAGCCTAGAATTGCATGGTCTTTTCTCAGAAGCTAGAAGTCAGAAAAGAAACTCTTCAGACCATTTACCAATTCCCCACATAAGCAGATAGGTTTGAGTAATCATTCTCTCTACACATGAGGAGAATCTTTTTAAATGTCTAGACTTGAACGCTCAGTTATATTTCCTTTTTTGTCTATAGTATTCCCCTAGTTGATTGTAAGCTTCTTGAGAGCAGGGACTTTTGTTGTCTTTTTGTCCTTGTACCTGCAGCTCTTAGAATAATGCCTTACATTAATATATATTTGTGATCCGGGGCAAGTAATTTTATCTCAGTTTTCTCATCTGTAAAATGAACTGGAGAAGAAAATGGTAAACCACTCCAGTTTCTTTGCCAAAAAACCCCCAAATGTCATCACCAAAAGTCAGACATGACTGAAAAAAACAACAGATATGTTTGTTTGAGTTGAATTGAATTTCAAAGGCTATCATGATAAATCATAGAACAATAAAAGACAGAGCAATAATTCTCAAGCTTCACTTACCCCTATGAAAAACAAAACAAAACTCAAACTTGCCAGAATTAATGGACAGATTTGTGTTGCTTTGTAAAAAGCACTGAATTTTGGGCCCAGAAGTAAATTTTCATTTATTCAGGGAGTTTTAGTCCAATCATTGACAAACTTTATTATTTTATAAGGCCAGTTCACAAACATTTAGGAGGCTCTTTTTGGACCACTCAGTCCTTATGACACATTTATATCACTTAAATGCCTTCTCCCTTTAGCCTTAGAACATTCCAAATCATCTTTCCCATTCCAACTATTCATCCCCACCTTTTATTTCCTGACTCATTACTATTATTCTAAAGTACATTTTGTGGATTAATTTTATTTTCATATCACCATTTATTTTTTAAATATGTTTATTGGGGGCAGCTAGATGGTACAATGTATAAAGCACCAGCCCTGAAGTCAAGAAAACCTGAGTTCAAATCTGCCTTCAAGACATTTAATATTTCCTAATTGTGTGACCAAGTCACTTAACCCCAATTGCCTCAGATATAAATAAATAAATATAGATATATAGATATCTATATATATGTTTATTTTTTAATAATCAAAAGTCTTTTATTTCCTACTTTCTTGGGGAGAGGGAGCAGGAAGAGAACTCTTGTAACATATTCATAGTTAAGCAAAACAAATCTCCCTCATTGGCCATATCAAAAATATATATGTATGTTGTATTCATTCACTGTGTTGGTCACCTCTCTGTCAGGAGATAAACAATATGTTTCATTGTTGATCTAGAAATTGTGGTTGGCCATCATCATTGTCATTCTAGTCCTTTCTTGTGACAAATACCTGCAAAAACATTCAATCTATAGATATCTGACAGTAGGTATACTATTCTGTCCTATGGGGATAACCCAAGTTTCATTATCTATTCTCTGGAAATTTCACTGATATTTCAAAATATTCAGAATTTTATTTTAGTGATATTGTCATTATATTATTATTATTATTATAATACACAGTTTTCTCTTGGTTCTGCTTATTTCAATATTTATCCATTTGTCCAGATATTTCTACATTTTTCAGAATTCCTTATGGGTATCACTTTTTAAAGTGTAATAATTTCATTATATTCATATTTATATTTTTTAACCTTTTCCTAAATCAATGGGCACATTGTTATTTACTACCACAAATAATATTATTTTTAATGTTTTGCTTGATACAGGAACTTTGTTTTGATCCTTTATTTCCTTCTGGATATTTGCCCAATAAAGGAATCACTAGGCCTAAGGGTAAAGACAATTTATTCACTTTTTTCGAGAGCATAATTTCAAATTGAAATCTAAATGGTGGACCATTAACAACTTTACCAGGAGTCTATTCATATATTTTTCTTCCTGTCTGGTTTCTTTTTCTAACTTTTAATAGAACTAATATAATTTTTTTTTTCACACACATCTTTGATTCCTTTCCTTTATCCACATATGGGATTTATCATCAAGGCTTGTAATTTATTCTTTCATTAATGTCCTCCCCCCCGCCCCTTTTTTTTTTTTTTTTTGCATTCTTTCTGTCATCCTAATCTAGTATGTCACCATTTCATGCCAGAATTAATAGACTTATTTCCTGTTTTGCCTATCTTCTCTTTCTCCTTTTTTGTGCATTCTATATTATGAAAGCCAATATTCCTGTATTCTTGTGCAAGCTAATATTCTTATGTTAAAATCTATTTTTAATATATACATACTTATCAATCCTATTTTATTTTATTTTCATATCTAAATTATCTCCCTCCAACCTGTACCTCTCCCTCAATCAGAAAGAAAAACAAAATTCATTACAAAAATTTCAGAAAACTAAATATTTTTAACCAAGAAAAAATTTTATATTAGGCATGTCCAGATGTATATGTATATATGCACACACATATGTATGTGTGTCTATGCATACATAAACACATATATGCCTGTATATACTTATATATACATATATTGATACATATATTTGGCTCAATATATATGCCTCAATATGCAGTCAGATTCTATTTGGAGGTGAGTAGAATGTTTCATCGTGACTCATGGCCCTGTTTATCAAGAGTTCTTGAGTCTTTCAGAGTTATCTTTCTTTATTATATTATGGTTATTGAAGATATGATTTTACAGGTTCTACCCACTTCATTTTCTATTAATTTGTTCAAGTCTTCCTGAATTTCTCTGAAACAATCTCCTTCATTGTTTCTTATACTACAATAGCATTCCATTGCTTTCATATTCTCTAACCTGTTTAGTCTTCCTCCTATTGATGAGCATTCCTTCAGTTTCTAATTCTTTGCCAAGATGAAAAGAGCTGCTATACACATTTTGTACATATATATTCTTTTCCTCTTTGATCTTGTTGAGGTATATGACTTATAGTTAATCACAGGTCAAAGATTACCCATAGTTTAATAACTTGGGAAGCATAGTTCCAAACTGCTTTCCAGAATGACTGGAACAATTCATGGCTTCAGAAACCAAACTTGTTAGGTTCTTACTAAGTGCTAATGAGATAATGAGATATTAGGTTTTTACTAAGTGCTAAGTCGGTACTTAACAATTTTCTAGTTCTGGCCTTTCCTGGGAGTTTGAATTCCTGGGGAAGAGCTTGCATGCTTAGGAGGAACAAGTTCATTGGTTGAAGTAATGTTTCCCAGAAGCCCTTGCATTATCCCATGCCCATTGTCTGGGAGGATAAAAGAGGGCAGCTCTGGAGGAAAAGAGGTTTTTTTCGTCTGGATGAGACTTGAGGCTGCTCTCTGCAGGAAGGGAAGTCGGCTCTCTACAGGAAGAAGAATCTGTCCAAGAGATTTGAGTTGACACAGCAGATCTCCTCCCAGAGAGCAATTGGCAGCTTCTGGAGACAACAGCACGTTACAAATTGGCACCCATCGTGGGGCAAGGACTTTTGCTTATCCTGACAAGGACTTATTCTGAGCCCTTCAGAGGAGCTAGACCAGACCATGGCAATTTGGCGCCCGAACAGGGACAGACACGATCCTGATTCTAGTGGAAAAGCCTCCCATCCAGATCTCAGTTTCTCTGACCCAGAACCGTA
Organism: Sminthopsis crassicaudata; assembly: GCF_048593235.1. Lineage (NCBI taxonomy): Eukaryota > Metazoa > Chordata > Mammalia > Dasyuromorphia > Dasyuridae > Sminthopsis > Sminthopsis crassicaudata. The sequence goes on along the minus strand of NC_133619.1, from coordinate 364,185,382 downwards.
ACAAGGAAACTTTGTTAAAGATTAAGTGAGTGTTCTAATAGATAAATAAGGAACTTAACTTGTTAAGGGCTAAACCAGCAATTTCTTATAGTGAAATGGGGCAAACACCTTCTGTTCAAGGAAAATATTTAGAGAGCATCATCAAGGTTATGAAAAGCCAAGGATTGAGTATAATTTTGGAGGAGATTACTGAACTTTTAAAAACTGTGAAGGTCATATGTCCTTGTTTTTCTCTGGAAGAAGAATTAGATCCAGATGAATGGGAATTAGTAGGAAAGCAATTAGGTGAACACTACAATTGCCTTTGTGACATTTTGCCCTTTGGTTCCAGACCAAACTCAATTTCCAAAGATATACTTCATACCTACAATTTAATCCAAATGGCTTTTAAAAATGTTATTCTAAAGGAAGAGAAGAAGGAGCAAAACAGGGAAGTGTCAACTAAACTAGGTGAAAAGGATGAATCAGATAACAATGAAGTTAAGCGCAATTCTGAGCAACAGGAGAATTTCCCACCTCCTCCCTCAATTAACCCTTCAGGGGTGGAGCAAGAAGGAGGAGGGGAAGAGGCAGAAACACAAACAGAATTGCCTGTGAAGCAGCCTAAGTCTATGACAAGATTAGAAAAAGCATTGGTTAAAACTAAGAGAGAAGGACAGTATATAAGTGATTTTATACATGCATATCCTGTTGGTTGAAGATATTGACTCTGTAGGTCAAACAAGGAGAAGATATGCACTTTTAGATTTGAATAAAATTAAAGATTTGAAAAAAGGTTGTACCCTTTATGGGGCTACATCAGCTTATGTTAAAATGTTACTAGATGGTTTGTCTTATGAAGTCCTAACGCCGAATGATTGGAAATCCATAGCAAGGACATGCCTACAACCTGGAGAAAATTTGTTATGGCTTGCGGAGTTTCATGAATTATGTAAAATCCAAGTCAGATGCAATTTGGAAATAGGAGTTAACACAAAATTCACTTTTGAGCACTTAGCTGGTGAAAGTCGGTATGGAGAGAATTCAGAACAGATTAATTATACCATGACAATATATGAGCAAATTGCTAAAGTTACAATAAAAGCTTGGGGTGTCCTCCCTGGACAGAAAGATCGCGGAGAGGCTTTCATTAAAATACAGCAAGGTCCCAATGAACCTTTTGCAGATTTTGTGGGACGTTTGCAAACTGCTGTCAAAAGAACTATTGGAGAAAATGCAGCTACAGAAATAATGACCAGACATCTGGCTAAGGAAAATGCCAATGAGATTTGCAAAAGAATTATATGAGGATTAGACAAAAATGCTCCTTTAGAGGAGATCATAAGACGCTGTGCTGCAGTGGGAACAAATGCTTTTTACACCCAGACAATGATGAACGTGGAAAGACAGGGTCCCTCCTGGCAAGGGACTTCTAGAGAAACTCGGCAATGTTTTCAAAGTGGAAAAATTGGACTTCTAAGAGCTCAGTGTAGGTATGGAGATACAGTGAGAAGACAGGGTGAGAGAAGACCTAAAACCCCATGTCCAAAATGCAACAGAGGACTCCATTGGGCATCAGAGTGTAGAATAATTCAGGGAAATGGGATGAGGGGCCCAGGTCCAGGGCCCCAGGCAAAAAAGACTTGGGGCATGGTGGCAGCTGATGTTACACCCAAAGAGCCTTTAGAAGGTCAGGACTCTGATTTGATCAACCAGCAGAAAATCAATCACATAGCAGAAAGGGATTACCTGATAAGTCAGCCAAAAGGCAATCAGATTGCAAAAATGGATTACACTTGGGGAGAATACAAGCCTTTTAAACCAACAGGGCTATCTATGTCCAGTGCAAACAACTCCAATGTAATTGTCAGATGATGAGAAAAGATTTAGAAAGCGGTAAATAGAAGATAATTAGATAGGTTAACTGCCTGGGAGAGAGGGTTTGCTTGTATTTCTTCAGATGGAGAAGGAATCAGATGGGTGCCAACGAGTCGTATTAGCCTTGTCCATTGGAGAGAGACAGAATAAGAGAAAAACCTCAAAACAAAGGAGAAAATCTAAGAAACATCTGACACTGAAAGAGCACGGCTAATAAGAAGACTCTTAAAGAACTTTAAAAAACAGCAGGAATCATTGGATTTCCTAACACAAGATGAGACTAATGGACAATGGATTTATGGACATTTATAAATTCTCAATTTATGATTATTTGATCATGTTATTTGTTATATACTTCTAGTATGTACAATGTTACTATGTTATTATGTTACTATATGTTTATGTAATCTATGAAATTATGTGTAATGCCTCCCATATTGATGGATTTATGTTTCAAGGTCACAACCACCCTATGTTCTAAATCAAAAGAAAGGGGGAGATGTTAGGTTCTTACTAAGTGCTAAGTCGGTACTTAACAATTTTCTAGTTCTGGCCTTTCCTGGGAGTTTGACTTGTGAATTCCTGGGGAAGAGCTTGCATGCTTAGGAGGAACAAGTTCATTGGTTGAAGTAATTTTTCCTAGAAGCCCTTGCATTATCCCATGCCCATTGTCTGGGAGGATAAAAGAAGGCAACTCTGGAGGAAAAGAGTTTTTTCATCTGGACGAGACTTGAGGCTGCTCTCTGCAGGAAGGGAAGTTGGCTCTCTACAGGAAGAAGAATCTGTCCGAGAGATTTGAGTTGACACAGCAGATCTCCTCCCAGAGAGCAATCGGCAGCTTCTGGAAACAACAGCACGTTACACAAACTGACATTGAACATCACTTTCTTCATTCTATGGTATTTTGTTATAATCAACTATCTATATAAAATCTAGAGTCTTATAATTGACCTTCAAGGTTTTCTTTAATCTAGTCTCATCTGATCTGTCCAGTGTGATGCAGTGGAAAGATTCCTAGAGTTTAGTACACTCTACCACCTAAACTTGGAAAGAGGAGATATGGTTTTAAAACCCTTTTTTTATACTAATTAACTTGACCAGGAGCAATTTTTCTCTCAACGTTTACTGTAGTTATAATCAGTACCAAATAGTTATTATTTTTTAGTATAGGTTAGTCTTGCACTTCTAATAATAGTTAGGAAGATAGCATTTATATAATGTTCTACAGTTTGCAAAGTGCTTTATAAATATTATATTTTATCCTTACTCCTTAGGAACCAGGTGCTATTATTACCCCCAGTTTTATAAAGGAGGAAATACAGGTAGAGATCAAGTAACTTATTGAGGGTTATACAGCTTGTACATATCTGAAGTCACATTTGAATTCAGGCCTTCTGACTCTAGGTGCAACTTTGTGACATCTAGATGCTAATTATAGTGTAACTTCTTGGATGGCAGTGAACATGTTTTATATTCCTTTCTTGACCTATATGATGCTGGTCAAAAAGTAGGTGCTAATACTAGGTATTTTGGTTTCTGAAACAATTTGAAAATAAATCTTTTTGAAGAACATCACTCAGTTTCACGTGGCCTATCAAATTTGGGCACCAATTTGAAAAGATTACAAGTATGACCAAAAAATCAGTTATAAATGGGTATGTTTTGAAGGTTTGGAAGAGGGAAGGAAAGCCATCGATAAATGCTTTTGGGGTTACTGACTATTCTGTCAGCTAAGAAAATGTTTGTGGAAATTTTGTGGAAAATTATTTGCATAGTTGATTAAGGTTAATAATTTGGATATTAGTTAGTCTTAGGAGAAATTATTTAGCAATAATTCTTCAAAATTCATTCCTTTGACGTAGAGTGTATGATACAGTAGCTTATATTATTCACTTAGCACTTAGTGTCTGCTATCTTGTACCATAATTCTTTTCTTCCTGTATATAACTTTTCTTCCCAACTATATTATAAACTCTTTAAAGATAGGGATTATGCCTTCTATCTCTTTGTGGTTGTTTACCAGTGCCTTGAATGAAGGTAGTCAGTGAATGCTAAATTATAGTAAGAAAGAGGCATTTCAGTAGCTAACTTTGTGCTTATTTCCATACGGAGTTCAGATCCATCAGGATGTTCCATGTTGTTCATGTACATTTCCAACCAGCCATTTATAAGCTCTTGAGACCCCTCTGAACTAGCTGACTACACAGCTCTAACTCAAAGTCTTGATTTTTTTTTCCTGTTGTAATTTTACTTGGGTTGCAGTTATTGTGGGTGGGGGATTGTTTTAGAAAAGGGCTCATCTTTTGCAGTTCAACCATTATCTGAGGTGGCTGACAAGGGTGCTTTTGTATAAAATGCATTCTGTTTCCTCAGATTTGTGGGGCCTCTCCCAGAGTAGCAGCACCTGCACTGATCATGGCCTGGGGACCTCTGGTCCTTTCTTAACCCCCTGGTAAATAGCACCTGGAGGGACTGATGAGAAAGCAGTGCTCCCTTGACTGTTCAGCAGCAAGGGAATGAATGAGCTTCTGTTTCCTAACCTGAGTCCTTGTATTGGAGGCATAGAGACACCTCATTTTCCTCTTGCAAACACGTCTTGTGCAGGTAGGTGCTTGTCTGCTTTCCTATCTCGCACGAGAGAGATGCCCTTCTCAGGCTCTGGCACCCAGTTGAGTCTAAATTTCACAAAGGACGCTGCAACCTTGGACCAGCTCCTCATGCTGCTTCCAGCAGGGAATGAAATAATCAATCAGCAGTACTCTGATCCTTTACATGAGTGTTGGCAAGAACCTTGGTGAATGTTGGTCACTATTGAGCAATACTAAAACAAAGTATATTATTCACTTCCAGGTGCCTCTGGCACTCAATTGTTGTCTCCCTTCCTACCTACCTCTCCCCCTCCCCCAAAGTTACAGATTTTACACAATTCACAATTTGTATAAATAGTTGTATTTCTAGCTTTCTAGGGTCATTTAGAAATAATAGGTCAATGTGCTTCTATTCCCTTTTAAATGTTAATTTTTTTAAAAATAACTACCCTGACATATCTGCTACCTAAAGTAAAAGACTATTCAAAAAGACATATCATCCATACATTTTCATGTAAGAAAACATTTATTTAATAGTAGGGGAAATCTGGGCTTGGATGGAAGCAATATGAACTTTCCAGAATTGATCAGAAAGCATTCTCTTTGCCAGGAAAAGTTAACAATGGTGTTTTTCTAGATTAAAAAAAGAAAACCATTCTAGGACAAGGGTCAAAAGATAAAATTGAACCCTTTGGCTATACCAGAAGAAGGTGCTCACCATAACATTACTACCTCCTCCTGCCAATCCCTCTCCCCAACTTTGGCTATATACCAGGCCAGAAGGTTTCTTTTTATCTCTGTGGGTGATCATGGATAAGACTTGTTCAATTTTAAGCTTTGAAGGGACATCTAGAGGTTTTCAGCCCTTCTACTTGCTTTAGGTAATATTATACTTTACCCCATATCAGATAGGTAAGAATCTCTCCTATTCTTAATATAATCCATTCTAATTCTTGACAGCTTTCACTTTTAGGATATTCATTCTCTGCTGCCTTTAGAACTCTTAATTTGTAAGGACTTCTTGTTTCATGCTCAGTAAACACAAAGAATCATTATATATAGATATGTGTGTGTGTGTGTGTGTGTGTGTGTGTGTGTGTGTGTGTGTATATATATATATATATATATATATATATATATATATACATGATCTATATATTAACATATATATATATAAATATAAAAATATAAGAAAATGACAATTATATGAAGGTTTCATTTTGAAGGCTTTTATAAAAAAGGAGTGAACTGTTCCTCAGTTCCTATATATTCCTCCTTAAGCTGCTGAAAGATCATTTGATATTCTGCAGCAGTGTGCTACATAAAGCTGAAAATGTCTTTAGTTAACAACTCTATTCCCAGGGTGTATCTTGACCATCAGGAGCATCTAAAGTATTGTTCCTTCCACATAGTCAGGCCTTAACTGATGGATCAGTCATAGAAAATCTGTTTTCCAGATAGCTATAGTTTTTCTCATGAGATGAAAGGGAGTGGGGAAGATGTGAAAGTTTAAGTTTCTACTGCAGGCAAACTAGTCAACTTTTAAAATAGCCTAATATTGAAAGTTGGACCCTTTAAGAGATAGAACAATCATTCAGTGTATAATCATTATGTTTTGTTCATATGTTCATTTTGTTTGATAAACTTAGTAGCTGATAAATATGGAAAGGCTTTTTTTTTTTTTTAAGTTTTAGGGATGTTTTTTTAAAAAATTGTCTACCAAATAATACCTTGTAATTCTATAATATTTTGTACTTTTATTTTTTTTAAGTTTATTGATTTTTTGAGTTACATTTAAATTCCCTTCCTTCCTCCCCCGCCCCACACTAGAGAAGGCCACCATTTTACATATGCAAAATCTACTGTGTATACTTCTATTTTTCAATTCTTTCTCTGAAAGAAGATATCTTCCTTAAAATATTCAGAATAATAATTCACAGTTATTCTTTGAACAATATTGCTATTATTTTATATGCTGTTCTCTTAGTTCTGTACTTTTCAACACATTTTGTCATATATTACTTCCATAGCCCTAGATGACCTTATTAATAGCTTTCTTCTACTCAATCTTATTGCTCTTTCTGGTGAGGGCACTATGATTTGGACTTTGGCTATTCTGGGATCTGCCTTTGACTTATTGGATAATCTTGGCCAAATCACTTAAATTTTTTGAGCCTCTCAGTTTTTTCCATGTTTAGAAGCCAGTAATAATTACAACCTCTACCCATATTTCCAACCATTACATCAGACTTGATATTTAAAAAGAAAATTTTTGTAGGAATAGATCTATAGAAAGGCATTATTACTTAATTAAAAAGTTAGAAATACACAGGTAATAGCTTCAGAAAATAGGACTCCCTCATAGATTTCCATAGAAAAATTAACAAAAACGGGACTAGAAAACAGAAAGATAAGACTAGTTAACTTTCTTTTAGAACCAATACTTGACATTTCTATGTCCTCATAGTCTAAAAGAATTGTTATTGATGTGGATCCCCCAAATTGTGAGAACTTGTTATGGGATTTAGTATGTCATAGAAGCTTGATTTAATATATTAATATTTGAAGCTAGTCTAGAGAACAAGGAGTGTGCAATACATTAAAAGTGAAAACATTTTGTTTTTAAGAGACTAGGCTTACACTGCACATAAAGTAGCTAAGGGTGAATTCACTTGATATGACAAAGTTCCCAAAGATTGTTTGTTCTGAGTTTAATAATAGGCTTTAAAATATCTTTAATTGAGTGTCACCTATAGCTACCTTCATGCCTCTTGATTGCCAGCCTCTTCTGTAAATGGCAAGGAAAACTGCAGCCTCAGTAACAAGTTGGCACTTGCTAGGGAAGATGTGTTTTACCTTATTATTGTCCTTGTATCATCTAGGAAGTTCATCAACAGCACAGAGGAAAAAATTCCACTTTACTAGGTATTTTACATGAGCTCTCTGGAAAAATATTTTAAAAACAGGTATAATATAGTCGTGGGTGTGGTTAAAATGACATCAAGGGCAAGTCTAAACATTGCCCTTTGTCATGGTTTTGGGTTGTGTTTTATTGTCCATGAGGACAAAATGAAGTGAGGTGATTTCTTGGAAATGAATTTGGCCAGGGAGCAATCCTAAGAACTCTTTATATCTATTTTTTTTCCTTTTGGGCTTTCTGAGGTCGAACCTTAGGTTTTCCATGTAAATATCCTGAGAGAGAAGAGGAAAATCATTGACTTAGCATTGCTTTATTGTAGCCAGGGTTCCTGTAGCTCTGATTCAATAAATGATGATGATGATGATGATACATTTTACTTTTAAGATTTGCAATATACTTTCCTTCTAACAAAACCATGAGATAGGCAAGGCATATCCAAAAATTATTTCTACTTTATGAATGAGGAAACTGAAATTACAAGAGGTTAAGTGATTTGTCCAAAGTTACAAGATGTCAGAGATGGGATTCAAACCCACGTCTTCTAACCCGAGGTTTATATCATATGGAGTTTCAAAGGATGATATTTACAGAGTGCGTAAAGACTGAAGCTAGAGCCAGCTAAGTGGTTCAGTGGATAGAGCACCAGCCCTGAAGTCAGGAGGATTTGAGTTCAAAAATGACCCGAGACACTTAATACTTTCTGCTGTGTAATCCTGGGCAAGTCACTTAATTGCTTCAGGAAAAAAAAAAAAAAAAGACTGATGCTCCATAAAGATATTTTCATATTATAGCTATTTTCATACAATAACTAGTGGAGTTAAATTGCATCTACTTTCAAGAGCAGATAAAGTTCTGTTTGCAATGGGGAAAGTTCAAAAAGAAAAGGAAAAATCTAGGGAGAGTGAGAACAAATAAATTGTCCTCATTTTCTTTTTCAAAGAGAATTAGTATCAACCAAGCAGCAAACTCTATCACTGAGCCTGTTTGTTCTGCAAGTAATGTTGATTAAAGAGTTTTATCATATACACCCAGAAATGAAATTTAAGATTATAACTTAAGTGAATTAATGAATTGGATCTCCATGTCTATCATCTAACAATTTGGGTATTTTTGAGATGAGAGATGAATATATACCAAATAGCTTGCTAAAATTTCTAGAACTTTGCATTTTAATCTCCTAGCTGTAGCTTTAGGACACTATGAAAGGTGATATATATCCAAATGGCTTCCAGAAATTAATGATTGATTCTAGGGATTCAGTCTGTGTCTCTAATGGATCGTTTTCTTTACATCATTAAATAATTGGATTTCTTTGGATCTCTGTCTTTGATCTGTGTCTCTTTCCTTCAATCAAACCTGCAAAAATATTTTCACTCCTCCTTATCCCTAAAACTTCAGTGGTCTCCCCTAAATTGTTTGGCCTTTTTCAAGGCTCTTCATGATCTTGATGTACCTTATGCATTAAAATTTATTTCCTGCCACTCTCCAACATAAACTTTTCCTTGTACTTGGACTAATCTCTTCACTTTTTTGTAATCATGCTGTACTAATTCCCATCTTTATTTTTTGCTGCTGGTCTTTACTTAATCTTGAAATGTCTTTTCTTTCTCCTCCATCTACCAAATCCTACCTGACCTTCAGAGCTGCATTCAAGCTCTACTTCTCCTCCCTCTCTCATTGTCATGATACACATAACTTATACTACCAAATTTGTCATCTAATTATGCATTATATATTATTGTACCTGAATATATATCATAATATTGTTCATTAGCTTTTCGGGCATGTTGCTTTTGCTTTCCCGTCCAGAATATAAGATACTTGTGGGCAGATATCACACATCATATCTCTGTATATCCTCTACAATGCTTCACAACAGTTTCTGGGCATGTAGAGTTGGCATTTAATTAATATTTATTGGCTGAGATGTTGTGATGTAGAAGATTTAGATATCTCAAATTAAGTTCGAGAAATGGATATTTAAAATGGAAGTTGGATATTTAAAATGGAAGTTGCTTTAGAAGTAGGCAAACTAATGGGAATCAGGGTAAACACAGTGGATCAAGTGCTAGAGGTGATGTTGGGACTTTTTACCAAGCTTTACTGTGTAACTAAGGCATTTAAGGTTCTGTGGTCCTGAGTCTTTCCAGGTGGAAAATAAGAATGATACCAAGCTTTTCCTACTTGACAGGGATGTTGTGAAGATGAAAGAGATGATAAAGGCAGAAAACATGCTCTGTTCTTAAGAAGACAGCACTCTAATTGTTATTGGTACTTTTATTATCTTGGAAATTAGACCTCCCAAGCAGACCTTTCCATCACCCTGATATAAATAGTATTCGTGTCTGTGTGTTTTATGACACATGTATATAATACACCTACACTTTGTATTCAGAGAGCCTGTTCTGCTACTGTTTCCTTTGTGGACATACAACGGATGTACACCTAGCAATTCCATCCACTTGTCTGTACAGCCTGTCAAATGGCTAATCCTGGCAGCCTTTGAATTTATTGCTCTTTGCAACTGTCCTTTGATTAGCTCAAGGTGCATTGCCCAGATTGGCCACCCTGTTTTTGTTGGCTATGTGCCATTGGGATCTGTCAGCTGCTGTCATTTGCCAACTACTTGTTGTCAGCTTTTCATATTGCCATGAAACATTGGCGTGGGGAGGGGACCCCATGGGTCAGCACATCCATCTTCCTATTTGGGGACAGGACTACACCAAACTTATCCCAGGTGGGGTGAGAATTGGTCTTGTTTTCAAAGACTTGCAGAGAACACACACTTGCACACACACACACACACACACACACACACACACACACACACACATACAAAGTGCCTATCTGTGTCTTCTATTGTAAGCAAGACAAGCAAGCAGCCTCCTCAAAGGCTTTTGACATTTTGACTTTCAGCTAACACCTGTGGATCTGGGAGGTAAAATTTGTTTATAAGCTATTTGGAGTTCTAGAAGATATCTCAGATCTTCCCTTCCCCACTGTGTTACTTATCCTTGTTTTGTTGACAGTGAGTTTGGTTTAGATATCCAAATGAGTCCCAGAAAACTCAAAGAAAGGTTGAAATTAGTCAGATGGGAAGCATGTCAGAATAAGAACAAAACAGCTGCCACGCTACTAATGATGCTTTTTGCCAACTGATGCAGCCTTGCACCCCTTAGAAATGTTCAGAAGGGTCTTTAAAAACAGAAGAAAACAAAAAGACAGCCCTTTAAGCAGGAAGCAGAAGTGTTTTTTTTGAGCCCATCTGTAAAGCTACACTTTAGTATTTTTTTATGAAAAAAATCTAATGGTTTGTTGAGATTAATTGAGCAGCTTTTCTGCCATTACACTATGGACTACATTGCCAAAGTGGCAGCATTTGATATCATATCATAGCAATTACTGATCTTTGGCTAGACTCATAGTTCTTTTCATCCCTCTCAGCCCCTTAGCTCCCTTACAAATAAACAAAAGAGATTGACTCTTAAGAAACAGAAAACTAGCATTGTATAATAGAACGCTGGACTTGGGGAGTCAGAAGAGACATGAATTTGAATCTTGGCATTTACTAATAATGTGACTACTGTCAAGATTCTTAATCTTTCAGAGACTTTCAGTTCTGCCATCTGTAAAATACAGATAATGTCTTTAATGTTTAGCTCTCAGGGTTATTGTGAGGGTCAAGTAAACTAATTTGTGTAAAAGTGCTTTGAAGACCTGAAAGTGTTGTGTAAATGTCAACTGTAAATCTGTAGCTAGGTGTAGAACTGAAATCTTGTCTTATGTTTACCTCCCTAGTGTTCTTTAATGAAGATTAAACAACTACATAGTTAAGAGGCAAAGCAAAAAAAAAAAAAAATAGTTTTGACGTCATTCTTAGAGCAAAAAGACTTTCAATGAGGTATCAATTCCAGGGACCAGATGTATGACTATAAAACAAATGACTTAATTTTTCTGAACTTTACTTAACTCACTCATAATTAGGAAAATAATACTCGAACAGGAGAAAGCAGTAAGGGAATAGTTAGTGGAGGGCTAGCCTCAAATCCAGTGTCCTCTCTCTGACATACATTAGCTATGTCATGTGGACAACTAGCTTAACTTAGTGCTCCAGGCCAGAGGTGCCAGTCACACATCTGGCAGGTAGCATGCATATAATCTGTAATAGAACTGAGATACCAACCAGAATAAAATGTAATTGGGAAATATCTAACAAAATAAATATATAATAAAAACATAGATGATATTACATTTAAAAACTGAGTCAATATAAGGGGCAGGGATCCTTATAGATGATTAATGGCCCCCCATTTCTATTTTGAGTTTGACCTGACTTCTGGGTCCATGTGAGCAACAAGATGGAAAATTAAACATTTTCTCTGACGCCTACAACTCTCAGACCCCTTAAAAACAGAAATTATGCATAAAAAAATAAATCAACTTTAGCCATTCACCTGGTCAAGGATACAAAAAAAAAAACCAAAAAAACAACTCTAGAAATCCATGAACTGATACTAACACTGAGCTCATTCAGTACATCTCCCTTACTTCTTATGCTATTGCAATCAAAGCTGTGTTCGCAAAACCCACAGATTCCTATCCTCCTTTTCAATGCCATGGAGAACCTGCATCCAGTTTGTAAAATTTGCATGGGCCATGACAGCCAGCTTGGCCATAGCTTTTTAGGAGCAAAGGCCTGCTGAAGGCTGCAGCCCCATAGCACCATTGCTGCAAATCTCAGAGGGAGTGGGACAGATCACCAGGATAGAACACTATATGTGAGTGTAGGTGGGGAGGACCATGCAGTATTCCACTAAACATAAGGGAAAGGGCACAGCACACAAGTGGGATCAGTTCTAATCTTCCCAAGAGTCAATTGGGGCAACTTGTCCAATGTAGGCAGAGGCTGAGACTGTTTTGATATCCAGGTTCCAAAGAAATGACTGAGGGGAGGGAGTCAGAAAATGAGTGATAGTGAAAATAAGAATAAAAGAAGCCTGAAATTATCATAGCTTTCAGAAAGAATAAAACTTAAAGACTTTGAATATAAACAGATAAATAAATAAGAAAAAATACTAACAACAGAAAGAAATATGGCTTCCAGATCTAGTAAACAAGTTTAGGCATCTGTGAATGAAAACTAAAAAACAAAGGAAAACAATCCAATACTTGATAAGACAGAGGATCTGAGTTTTGAGCTTAACTGTGCTAAGGACAATATAGAATCACAATACATTGTTACTGTGTGGTTCAAAAGAGAAATGAGAATTATGAGAGCAGAATGTATATCCTACATATTGAAAAAAAAGGGACAAAATAGAAAAACTAGAAGCTGCAATTGCAAGTACCAACTTATGTAACAAAAGAAGAAAATGATAAATTGGGAATGCAATTACATAAAAGTGAAGGATAATCCAGAAAAGATACAAAAAATAACATTAAAATAAGTCCCACTATATAAACAAAACATACTGATCTTAGCAGAAAAGATGAGGAGAGTCAACATAAGAACATGACAGAACAAAAAGCCATGACAGAGTTGTTAAATTTAATTCATAAACAATTCATAAACAAGTTTTGCAAGCAATCACACCTTCAAATCAAAGGAGAATTTGATAGCTCTCCCAGTACTAGTGGGACAGCTAAATGACCTCACTCCCCCCCTCTAAAAAAAATACTATTGTACCAATGATGTCCCCAAGTTGAGATTCTTTTGAGTCTGATAGGCATGTTTTAAGGAAAGTATTTTGTTAACCTTAAAGATCTTTAAAAAGCTGAGCTGTTACTACTATTATAATATATTGTTATATGTTATATTATAGCATTGTTTATATAATTATCATGTATATATATATATATATTATTTAATAAATTTACTCATCCATCATGATCATACATTGCTATCTTGCATATTTTGCTGACAGAGCAACACCAGTCTATTTTCATACTTGCTGTCAAGTTCAATAGTTCTTTCTCTCATGTATGCCTAGAAGATGACTTAGCAGCCAGATCTTCAGGTTCTCTAATGTTTTGATCATATAAATTACAGGCATCAACTTTCAATAAAGCAAAGGTCCCAAATTGTAAAGCATTGTTTTGCCCCCAGGGAAGCTAGTGGCTATGGAGAGAGCCAAGTACCAATAACTTTATTCATCTTGTCTATTGCTGTCTATCCCTAGTGACTTAAAACCTTATAAAGAAACTTGAGAAATTACTTAATACATCCCTTTGCCTCCGAACAAAGCTATGCTGTGATCTCCTATAATTTTGTGGTTTTCTGTTTGTGCCTAATTTAGTTAAAGACCCCCATGGGCCAGAGCAGTGATTAGCTCTGTGTTCTTGCAGGTGGCTGGTATTTAGTGTTGATTAATAGTACATAAAAACAACCTTTAAATTTTATGTAGAACCTTTAATCAGCAAAGATCAGACTTAATTTGTCAATATAGCTCTTTGATATGTCTGCCATCTCTAGCTTAGGGACTTTTGAAAAGAAAACTTATTTGATTTCCCATACTGTGAATTTATGTAGACTTTTGTCCTCAGTGGAAAATATTCTTTTGGTATATGTGGGGAAGCAGGATGAGGTAGTGCTATAGCTGTGTCAAATACAGGGGACTTGGAATAACTTGTTTAAAGTCAGAAATAATGGTGGATCCAGGAAAAGAACCTATTTCTCTTTATTTCAGAGCTGTTTTCATTTTAGCTGAAGACACAGCAGAAAAGGAGAAACTTTCCAGACTTTAATTTCTTATACTCTATACTCTTCATAAACTCTATAATCTAGATATACTGGTCTCCTTGCAGCTCCTTAAACAAGATAGTCCATCCCCTATCTCCACATCTTTATCCTGATAGTTCCCAAATACCTGTAATTCTCTGTTTTCTCCTACTTTTCAGTTACCTTGGCTTTTTTTCATTACAATTCAAATCATATTGCTTTACTGTACAAGGCTGGGTTTTTCCTTCTCTAATTACCTTCTTCCCCCTCTTTATATATTTTGTATGGCACCTAATCATTTACTCATAATATTCCCCACTAAAGTGTATGCTCCTTAAGATAAGGGGTTGTTTTTTGCCTTTTTAATGTATTCTTAACATCAGTACCTGATACACAGTGTCAACATTAATAAACGTATCTTGATTCACCGACATATTTTCCAGTCAACTTCACTATACTTTCTAGATGTTGGGGGACATCAGATTGTCTGGATTTGATTAAGGTATGGAAATAAGAAGGTAAATAATCTATAAGAAATAATAATTGACATTAATATGATAATTTAATGTCTAAAGTGTCTTACATATATGATTTTATTGAAACTACAACTTCACAGCTTGACAGCAACACAATTGTCCAGTGCTTTCAGAACTATAGGAATGTTAGATTCAAACATATATCTTTTTTTAAAGTTTTATTTATGCATTTTGTTTTTTTATACTGATGGCTTGATTCCCTTTCACCTTTACCCTAAGCAGTCTTCCCTGGTTAAAAAGAAAAAAATAGGCAAGAACAATTGATACAACAACCAAATCTGTCAACATATCCCACATTTGGCACCTATGGTCCTTCACCTTTCCATTGAGCAGGGAGATATGTTTCTTCATCAGATACCTTTTCCAAAGCAACTTTTTTTTTTTTAATTTAGAATACTCACTTCTCTGTTTAGTTGTGTGAACAAGTCCTGGTTTTGCCTCCAGACACCATTAGGGTTTTTTCAAGAGTTGTTTATTGTTAGCATCTTAGTTTTGTAACTCATCTGATGATGCTTTCTTTGGTAGCAATTCTCTTTATTTGGAAACTGGCCCTCAGAATGAAGGTGTCCCCTTGTGGTGGATGATTAATAATAGCTGAGGAAAGCAATATGAGATATGTGGTTTACTAGCAACAATCCTTCATTTTGTAACTAGCCTTTACTCCATTTCATTATTCTTCCCCAAAGCAATCTTTTCCATCCAATTTCTCAAATATAAGCACCTGAAAATCTTCTTATTCTATCAAGTGTAAGTTTCTATGTAGGCCTGAGAAAAATGACCCCAGGAGAAGCATTGTGTGTGGAGATATTTGAAGATGAAGTTGTTTTGAATCAATGTTTGTTATAAGTTTTGGGATAAGTATTTCATGCCTCTCAATTATAGGTTAAATGCATATCTATGAAGATTATAATTCCTAAAATATTGCTAATATATCTCAACACACACACAACACACACACACACACGACACACACACACACACACACACAGAGCCAGCTTAGCTTCTATTGAAAATGCCAAATTCCAGTTGACTAGAAGCCAGAAGCCCAGCCTTTTCCCCTGGCTAAACAGGAGGGGCCACTATTATGCTGAAACATTATTTTCTCATGGTTTGGAGCCATTACATCAGCCTTGATGTAATAACATTGTTTAACTTCAGAGCTATATTTATTTTGGTTTGGAGTTCAGATAGTTTAGCGTTGTGCTAGGGATTGAGCAAAACTCAAGTGAAGTCGCCCAAGTTTAAAAGGAGCCATTTTGTGCTCCATTGTTCCCTCCCCAAAGCAAATACATTTCTCATTTTCAAAGCAAAGGTGATGACCTCAGTGATTATAGTTTTTGGAGGCAGCTCTGTTATCTTTTTTCCTATCTTGATTAGCCAATTCAGTATTGACCATGTTGGCCCAAGATAAACAAACCAAAAGAAGAAGAATTGGTTAAGTATTATAAACAAGATTTCTTAAGAAAATAGTGATGTGTCTTGGGTGCCCTCTTTACAGGACTAGGCCTAAATTTGAGACCTTTTTTTCCCTCTCTCTAAAGGGCTAGAAGGTTAAGAAGGTAGGCCAGAGTAACCAAAAAAAAAAAACCAGGTTTAATTTTCTTTTTCCCTGAGATTCAGTTCCCTGGTTTTTGGGTTTGTTTTTTTTTTTTTTTGGTTTTGTTTTGTTTTTGGAGGTGGGGGGCACAAGGAGGGAAGGGAAGCAATGACTGAGAGGTTGGGAAATGTTCTCTCTGTTAAAATGAGTAGTGATAGTGATAGATTTGACCTTTTTGTTTTTAACCATTTAAATCTTTGATGGAGTTTGATACCACTTTATTTTGCTTAATACTTGGGAGAAGGGGATTATGCAGGATAGGCATAAAAGGATTTGACTGGAATTAGGATGAGGGTGGAGAGGGGGAGAGTTTTGAAGAACAAATACTATGTGCAGACCAGGAAGATAAAGCCATTTTCAAATTTGTATTAGTAAATCCATATGATTTAGTGTTAGAGGAATGTCAGGGAAGGGTGGTGTAGGGTAAACTGGCTCTCTGTCAATTCCTGTAGGAAAGAAAGGTAAAGTAGGTGGGGTGGTTTTTACTCTGAAGAAATGTGAAATGAGTGGACATTATTTAACCAAGAATTTATGTGCATCTGCCTTTCAAGAGCATAAGTTAAGCTAGATCCCCAGACTGCCATGAATGTATAGGTCTCATGTTCAGCCAGTACTGTGGATGGATTGTCAATGTGGAATATTGATAAGCCAGGGAACTCACTTTCTTAGAGAAAGTGTTTCTCCCAACAAAATATGAAGCATTATTTTCTCTGCAGTTTTTTTAAAAAAAATTCAATCCAATTCGATTCAATTCATACATGTGTTAAGCACCCACTATGTGCCAAAGGCTTTCTAAGAATGGAGGAGAAGAATAAGAAAAAGGACAGTTCCTGATTGATTTCAAGGAGCTTTCAACCTTATTAGGAGCTATAACACATAAAAAATAAGATGGTGATGGTAAGGACATCTCAGGCAGGAATTCTTAAAACTTTTGCCACTCACATCTCCTTTTCACCCAAGCAATTTTTGTAAGGACCCTGGTATATAGGTATATAAAATAGTTTTACAAATCAACCATTTACTGATAACAGAATAAAGTGTCATTATACTCAATCTGATGTATCCCTAGCAGTTCATTTAAGCTAAATGACTCAATTAACTGCTATCTTTTAAATCATCAAATATATGTATAAATTCAATACTCTCTTATTAAAACTTCAAGTGACCATTACATTATACTTTCCATTCACAGTTTTGCTAGGTTTCAACTTCACTGAACAAGACATCCCTGGAAATACTACTCCTCCATCAAAGCTACTATTGCTTCTTCCTTTTTAAGATCAAAGTTTCTTAGAATAATGGGTGATAATCCCATATGGGGTCATGTAACTAAATGTGGAGGTCATGAAAAATTTTATAACAATAAAAGATATCAAATATTCTCCAAGATTTAATTCTTTATATAAAAATAAACAAGCACATCCATCTCATTCATGTGCAAATTTTCTTTTGTCTTTAATAAGTGGTAAAATTATATGTATACCAAAGAATTGTCTTAAATAAATTTCTTTATTATTTAGTATCAGTAAATCTTTGATTTGCATACCTATTTTATATGCCAATATGCCCAGAATTGTGTGAAAATTTCTCAGATGAAAAGGGGTCTCAAGTGGAAAAAAAATCCTGTAATTAAATAAATTAGGGGAATACAAAAAAGCTACTTTTCATATCTATAAATAAAGTAAATGATTATTTCCAAATGAGAGATAGAGATTGGGAAGTAAAATTTACAAGTTTTTATACAAACAAAATTAATGCAGTCAGAATTAGAAGGAAAACATGAAGGTGGGAGGGAAGAATTTTACAGCAAATTTCTCTGATAAAAGCCTCATTTCTCAAATATACTGGGAACTGAATCAAGTTAATGAAAGTAAGAGTCTCTGTTTATAAATGGTTGCTAAATGGTCAAAGGATATGAATCAACAATTTTCAGAAGAAGAAATCAAAGCCATCTATATAGTTACATGAAAAAATGCTCTAAATCTCTATTGATTAAAGAAATGCAAATTAAAATAACTCTGAGATACTACTTCACACTCATTATTTTAGCTAACATGGCAAAAATGGAAAATGACAAATACTTAAGAGGACGTGGAAAAATCTGGATGTGGAGTTGTGAATTGATTCAACCATCCTGAAAAATAATTTGAAAGTATGCCCAAAGATCTATAAAACAGTGTATAACCTTTTACCCAGCAATACTACAAAATTTATACATGAAATAAATAAAAGAAAAAAGAAAAGAACATATATGTACGAAAATATTTATAGCAGGTCTTTTTGTGGTGTCAAGTAGTTAGAAATTGAGGGGATGCCCATTAATTGGGAAATGGTTGAACAAGTTGTAGTATATGAATCTAATAGAATATATTGTACTGTAAGAAATGATGAGCAGGATGGCTTCATAGCAATATTGTAAAAATGATCAACTGTGATAGACTTAGCTATTCTGATCAACACAATGATCCAAGATAATTCCAAAGGACCCATGCTGAAAAATGCTATCTACCTCCAAAGAAAGAATTGATGAATTTTGAATGATTGAAACATCCTTAAAAAAACTTGCTTTATTTTTCTTGGTGTGTGTGTGTGTGTGTGTGTGTGTGTGTGTGTGTGTGTGTGTATGCATGTGCGTGCGCGCACATATGCTTTCTTTTGCAACATGGTTAATAGATATGTTTCGCATGACTTTATATATAATCGGTATCAAATTGCCTGCTTCTTCACGAATGGAGGAAGGACAAGAGAAAGACAATTTGAAACTTAAAATATTTTTTAAAAGATTATTAAGATTTTTAGCTTTACTTGGAAAATGGTGAAGTAAAATATATTTTAAAAATAGATTGCAATGAGTATACACCTTACAAAGATTTAACTGTAATTTAATGAATGACTTCTTTAAGCTATTTTTCCAGTGTTAACTTGTTTTATCTATGACACATGGGATTTCCTTTGGATTGGAAACAATAAATGGCCCAAAGCAATAATCCCTGATTTACCCTTAGAGGTTACTAAGGAAAAGCCAGCAATAATTATAAGCTATAAACAGGGGTAGGCGAGGACAAAATTTTCACTCCCTTTTCCCCTAACTCCCTGCATTATGATCTCCCATTTTCACCTAAACGTAACCTAAATCCTGGATAAAGTAATTTTCATGGTAATAGCAGATAGATTGCACAAAGAAGGAAAAAAAAATCTGGGGAGCAGTCCGTTATAACCCAACTTCAGAGCTAGTTATAGAAAAGAGAGTCACACAAACTTGTGCAAACAAACCTAGGAATAGCTTTCAACTCCCTCATAAAGATACTCAGATATAAATGACTACTAACATTTGGAGAATGAGCATTGTAAGGATTTTCTTTCTTTTTTTTTTTTTTTAAAGTAATAACTTTTTACTTTCAAAACACATGCAGGGGCAGCTAGATGGTGCAGTGAATAGAGCACCAGCCCTGAAATCAGGAGGACCTGAGTTCAAATCTGATCTCAGACACTTAACACCTCCTACCTGTGTGACCCTAGGCAAGTCACTTAACCCAATTGCCTCAGGGGGAAAAAAAGAAAACACATGCAAAGATAGTTTTCAACATTCACCCTTGCAAAACCTTCTGTTCCAAATTTTTCTGTCCCTCCACTAGACAGCAAGTAATCCAAGGTTAAACATGTGCAGTTCTTCTAAACACAGAAAAATATGATCAAAAAGGGAAAAAAATGAAAAAGAAAACAAAAAGCAAGCAAATAACAAAAAAATAGGTGAAAATACTATGTTGTGATCCACATTCAGTATTCTCTCTGAATGTGGATGGCTTTCTCCATCAGAAGTCTACTAGAATTGATCTGAATCACCTAAAATTGTTGAAAGGAGCCATATCTACCAGAACTGATCATTGTATAATCTTGTTGCCATGTACAATGATCTCTTGGTTCTGCTCATTTCACTCAGCATCAGTTCATGTAAGTCTCTCCAGGCCTTTCTGAAATCATCCTGCTGGTCATTTCTTACAGAACAATAATATTCCATAGCATTCACATACCATAACTTATTCAGCTATTCTCCAACCAATGGGCATCCACTCAGTTTTCAGTTCCTTGCCACTATAAAAAGGGCTGCTACTGTAGGATTTTCAAAATGTTTTCTTTACAAACAACCTCATGAGGAAGTTAGTGCAAATATTATTGTTCCCATGTAGAGATGAAGAAACTATGGGACGTAGGTGCTATTATTATCCTATTTTACAGTTGAAGAAATTGAGGCAATCAGTGTTAAGTAACTTGCTCAGGGCTACACAGGTAGTGTTCTAGGCCTGATTTAAACTTGGCATTCTGAGTTCAGGGCTGACATTTACTATACCACCTGGTTGCCCCCTGTAAAATTAGACAGTTGGACTGAATGATCTCTCAGGTCTCTTTTAGCTCTAATTCTATAATTCTATGAGAGATTCATAGAGGATATGGATGAGACCTGTGTTTCAATTATAAAAAGTAGAACATAAGAATTCAGAAATATATCAAGTGGGACTTTCTGGTGTAGAGTCACATAATTTCATATATCTTATTAGGCAGCTCAGTGATACAGGGGATAGAGAGTTTGGGCAGGAATCAGGAAGAATTTGAATTGAAATCCTGCTTCATTTAAACTCTGCCTGTTTCAGTTTCTTTAGATGTAAAATGGGAACAATAACAGCACCTACCTTCCAGAGGTTATGAAGATCAAATGAGATCATTATTATAAAGAGCTTTGCTTAGTGCCTGGCACATAATAGGCACTATATAAATTGCTAGCTATTATTAATATTACTCTTATTATTATTATTTTCTTTATCATTACTACTATTTTATAATCATTACTTTAATAGATTATTGATAATAGCAGCTTATATTTTCTGGCACTTCATGATAAAGTGCTTTCACATGCATTATCTGATTTGATACAATAATCTAAGAGGTAATCACCTTTTTTTGATTTATAGTCAATACTTTCTCAAAATATTATAGTTAAGCATCATAGTTAAGTGCGGTGGACAGGACAATGGATTTCTAGTTGTAGTATCCTGGATCAACTCTCAGTCCTGGTTCAAATTCAAGCCTCACTACTTTTGTGACTTTGGGGCAAGTACCTTGACCTTTCAGTTTCTTCATCTGTAAAAAAGAGGGTTGAACTTAATGACCTCTAAGTTTTATAATCCAGTAATATGTATTTTAGAAAGATTTACATCCAAAATTAAGTATATTACTTTTTATTTGTTTATTTAAACTTCAAATGGGCAAACTTAGCTTTTTGGAAAGGTTGTTTATGCTGAATAATTAGAGTTCTGAATAGAATTTTGTTTCATGTGTGCATATGTGAAGGATTTGTGATTTTGTCAGCATGAGGCATTCCCATGGTGGGAATTTAGTTTTCCAGTAAATATAGCAACCTATCTATAGACTGTAGGATTACAGAATTTGAAAGTTAAATGGGCCTTCAGAAGACATTTAGTACAATATACACCCAAGCTGTAATCCTCATAATACAGCTAAATAGTGGGAATCTAGCTTCTGCTGGATGACTGAATATTAAAGTTTCTCTTTCCATGAAGCTGGAATATGCCTTTCTATGATCTACCCATTGCTCCTTCTTCCATCATCTTAAACCAAATGACATAAGTTTAATTCCTCTTCCAAACATTTGGTGACAGCTATCATTTTCCTCCTTTCACCTCTCCTGCCTTGTTTCCTTTCCTAGCAATTAAATATTCCCAGTTCTTTCAACTGATTTTTGTACAGCATAGTCTCAAGGTCTCTTATCATCTTAGTCATTCTACTTTGGACTAATTCCAGTTTGTCTGTATCCTCCAAGAAATATGATACCCAGGGATGATGACAGCACACCAAATGTGGTAAGGTCATGGGAGAACCTAGCAGCACTATAGCCTCCCTTACAACACTCTCTGTTAAACTAAGCTAAGTTTAGAATAGTGTGGGTTCTTTTCTTTTCTTCTTACTAATGTGTCATAGCCAGAACAGGGAGGGGAAGGGTAACATGGTTAGACCTATATTTTAGGAAGATCATTTTGACATCTGTTTGGAAGGTGCAGTGGGGAGAGACTTTAGGTGGGGAGATCAATCAGAAGGTTATTTCAATAGTCTGGACAAGTGGCAATGAAAGACGGGACTCTGGTGAGTTTTCAGATCCCTAAAAGTCCCCAGATATTTTCCCCATTAACTATTGCTTCCTACCCCTATTGTACTTGGGCAAATGTTTATTTTTTTTAATTTAAATTTAAGTGTAGAATTTTACATTCATCACTATTAAATTTGATCTTATTTCACCAGCTTATTGTTCTGTGCTGTTGAGATCTTTAAAAATCTTGATTCAATGATACATTAGCTATCTCTTCCAGACTAGGAACATTATAATTTTGTTAAGCATCCCATAGATACCTTCATCCAAGTAATTTATTTTAAAAAATGTTAAGGCAATACAGTGGATCCCTAGGGTATTCTTCTCAAGACTTCTCTCCAAGTGGGCATTGATCCACTAATTACTAATTTTTAGGTCTATTGAACCAGGTCACAATCCACCTGATTCTATCTTCAAACCAATATTTTCTTCATTTGCCTGCAAGATTAGATTGAGAGAGGATAGACTATTATGTTGAAATCAGAATCATGGAATCAACAGCTATATCTCCAAAAGAATCTAATCTAACCATATTCCACTTCAGTACAGCCTAAAGTAAGTGGCCATTCTCTGCAGCATTTACTCTTTCTAGTTCTGTATTTGGGGTCAAACTAAGGAAGTCTGATTTCTCACACAATAGTCTTTCAAATGCTTGAAAAGTTATAATGTCTTCCCTGAATCTTTTCTTCTCTAGGACAAATATTCTTGCTTCCTTTAATCAATGTTATATGACATGGAAAGAAGGCCCTTTTTGACCTAGTTGCTCTCCCTTGGAATACTCTTCATCTTATCAGTTGCCTTAAATTGTGATGCTCATAATTGAATGTAATAACACAGACATGAGCTGACTAGGGCCAGCATATAGAAAAACCTTCCTCTTTTTAAGCCATTTCTCTTTTCAAATAGTGCAAGGTTACATTGGCCTTGTGATTGCAATATCACATTGCTCTCTTACTATGTATCCTATAGGCTCAATATGTCTAAAACCACCCTCTCCCATCTTATCCATCTTCTGAACTTTCTTATAACAATGAGGAAGAGTAACACCATTGTCTCAGTCACCCAGATTTGCAACTTTGGTATCATCCTTAACTCTCTAGTCTCACATATCCAATTATACATTAGTTACCATTTTTTTTCATTTCTACTTCCACAACATCCCTTATAATCTTCTCTTTCCATTCACACAACCAAGACCCCAGTTCAAGCCTTTACCATTATTTGCCTGAACTATTGAAATTAATTTTCCATTTGGTCTCACCCTCCATACAGATGCCAAACTAATCTTAAAATCTTAAAATCAAACTAATCTTAGGTCTGAATATATTACCTCCCCCCAACCCAACTTCATCAGTTCCCTATTGTCCTTAGGATAAAAATTGTCCTTATTGTCCTGAGAATAAAATGTGGCACTCTATGTCTGACCCAATCCTATCTTTCCAGTCTGTTGTAGATTATTCTATTCTATATAGAAGTAAATAAAACTCTGGGCCTAGAGTCAGGAAGACTCCTTTTCATGAGTTCAAATTTGATCTCAGATACTTATTAGCTATGTGACACTGGGTAAGTCCCTTAACCCCATTTTCTCAGTTCCACACCTGTAAAATGAGCTAGAGAAAGAAATGGAAAAGCACTCCAGTATCTTTGCCGATAAAACCCCAAATGGGGTCATAAAGAATCAGAAATGACTGAAAACAACTAAACAACAACTATAATTAGATCTATCATTAAAATTTAAATTCCTTGAAGGCAGGGATTGTTTTTGTCTTTTCTTTGTATCCTCAGTGGTTTGTACAGTACCCAGCACATTTAAGCATTAATCAGTGCTTAATGATCACTTGATTACTTCATATTAAATCAAAACACACTGTGTCTATGACATTAATTTGATCTATCTATTATTTTGTAAAAGTAATTAGTTTAATATGACCCATTGGTGGAGTTGGTGGCTCCTAGTGATTGTGTCTCTTTCTAAATATGAACAAACCATATCTTAATATATTCTTGAACTTTGTCAAGAGTAAAACCCAAGTTTTATAGTTAATAGTATACAGATTTTACCTTCAACTTTTAAAAAAAATCAAGACCTCTGTCGGTCTTCAATCCTATGGCAACTAGTCTCTATTATTTTTAGGTTGTAACAATGTGTTGACCAGTCAGACTAATTTTATTAAGAGATGGAGGAGATAATTCTGGAACCTTCACTGGGGACCTTGGGATTTGTAGTCCTTGGGGCCTACGTGATTACTGTTGTCTCTAAACAGAAGGCTAAGATTTCCATGGCAATGGAAAATTACTTTGAAACTGTTTTAAGGCAAAGTGGACTGAGACAGACTCAGTGGCAATAAACTGGCAGACAGCAGAGATGGAGGAGAGTGGTATCTGGATTCCACTGGGGCAGTCAGTATCTTTGTCTACCAAGAACAGATGGGATAATGGAGACTACAAGGTTTAGCATTCTTGATCATTGTTGAAATTAAACTAGTCTGAGAATTCAGGGCAGCTAGTCAAGTGTCTCTTTCTCTTCCTCCTCCATTTCATAAAGGATGGTTAATTTAAATCTTAATTTCTCTTTTTTATTGTTGTTTATTTTCTGTTTTCAAAAATTCTTTAAAGCCATATTTTTAAAAGATAAAGATAATATTGACCTCAATCTCTTTTGAGTTGTATATATTTTGCATGTAGATGGCGAAAATGGAGAGAAGAGCAAGGACACACCAATATTCAGTTTGAATACACAGAATTTAAATAGGTCAAAATGTTGAATCTCTGTCTGAGTGTTAAGAATCTCCCTGAGAACTTCTCAGTTCTCTCTGAGAACTGTATGTTCCATGAGAACATACATATGTGAGAAAGGATCTAATAGTCATGATTTTTATTAATAATTCATCTTCTTAAGCTCCTTAAAATGGTAGAAAAAGCCTTCTATGTGGACCTTGCAGGCCATTGCTTCTTAGGATAAAATTTCAAACCTGTTGTTTGCTGATAGATGTCATTGAGGTTCAGACATTTACTAGCAGTATGAACCCAAGCAACAACCATCTGGCTAAAACCAGAAGACTAAAGCTCAATAAAATGGAAGAAGAGCTCAGGGGTTTTCCCAGAAGGGACATTCAGTCTATCACTGGGCTAACTTTGTAAGAACTGCAAGAACCTGTACTCTACTGGCTTGTTCTTCAAAGCTTTGGGGTTTCCATAATATTTTGGTGAGTTAAAGCAAATGTTAGCAGACAACATGAATTCAGTCTGTTAGCAATTTTCTTACTGCATGTATACATACCTACACTAATAGACCTATATAATGTTGACAACTTGGATATATGTACAGTTATGCCTTCCATTAGGGGCATAGTACTCCCACAATTAGAAAATCCACATAAAATTTTTTTTGGCTCCCACTTTTAACGAGAAGAAATCTAAGTTAATATGGTAATAAAAGATAAAATACGCTGGTAATATACAATACAGCCCATATATTTTATGTATTTCTGAGTTTCTAAACTTTTGTCAGCTGCAGCTTCTGTGAAACTCTCAAAAAATTCTCATTCTTATTCTTATACACCAAAACTGCAATGGGGAAAGATATAATGTGGAATGAATAACTGTATTCGTATATAGATACTTCACACAAAAATATATAATTTAAAGATTAGAAAAACTGATGAGGTATATTAACAGTATTGAATAGGTATGGAAGTAACTAAACACTAGGATAAAGGGGACATAAAGGTTAAGAATAGTTAATTGCTTGGGACCAGAAAGATCAGTCAGCAAATTGAATAAAACATCTAATTTTTTATCTGGAATTTGTCTATCTGCTGCTTGACCTTGCCATATTGAAAGATTTTCCTAATGCAAAAGGCTGAGAAGTTGTATAATCCAGAAATGACATACAGCTCAGAGAACTTGCTGTTAATTGATGTGGTAGTCTCTCAAAGATATCTGACTTCTATATATACTTATTTATCTCTGTATATGTATATCTATATATACATATATGTATAATATGTATATATATGTACATATATATATAATATGTATATGTATATATGTATAAAAGGATGGTTTAGAAACACTTAGAAAAAGAAACAGTACTTACTAAAAACCAGCATGGCTTTTTTCAAGAACATGTATTATCACACTAAGCTAATTTTCTTTTTGACCATTAGGTCAAGAGAATGCTATAGAGCAGTAGTATCACACTCAAAACAGAAACAGGGCCACTAAATTGTAAGCAGGAATCCTTGCAGGCAGCATATTGAAAACCACATATTGACATTATCTTTGTTTTATTGAGTTTTATTTTGTTAAATATTTCCAATTACATATTAATCTGTTTAGAAATACATTCTAGAGTTTTGTGTTCATGTTTGACAACCCTTTTGTAGACATTTGAATATCTAGATTTCATCACTGCAAATAACAAAACTTTTCATTCTATTCTTGCTGACAAGATGGGCTTATTTGAGGTACATGATAGTACTGTTAGGAAGCAGAATGGCATAGAGTAAGGCTTGGATTTGAGGTCAGGAAACCCAGATCCAAATCCCATTTCAGTCACTTACTAGCTTTGGAACTGTGAAAGAGTCACTTTCTGATATTCAGTTTGCTCATCTATAAAATGGGGATAATCAAAGCATCTACCTCACAGTATAGTTATAACAATCAAATGAGATATAACACAAGATATCCCAAAAGCATTTAAGCTATTAAAACTTAACATTGTATTAAGACTCTTGGGACATACTATATACAAAATGTTTAGCAAAATTTGAAGTACTATATAAATGCTAACAATTATGATTATTTGGAACTGGTTGAATGAATAGAACCAAAAAGTAATCATTAATGAGTTGGTATAAATTTGGATCTCAGGGATCTCTCCTTAGCTCTGTGTTATTTTATCAGTTACTTGGATGAAGGCACAGCTAAGATGTTTTTCAAATTTGCATTTGATATAAAACTGGAAATGTTATATGACTCTCAGAAGATTGTTATATGGCTCTCAAAAGATTTCAGCAAAATAAAATGTTGGAAACAATTTTTAACAGTTTTTAAATTTTTAATTTTTTTAAACAATTAAAAAAATTTTTGAATTCCAAATTCCCTCCCTCTCTTCCTTCCTCCTTGAGAAGGCAAGCAATTAGCTATAGATTATACATATTCATTCATGCAAAATATATTTCCATATTAGTCTTATTGTGAAAGAAAGCATACACACCCCAAACAAACAAACAAGAAAAACGACTCAAGAAAAAATTAAAAAGTATGTTCTAATCTGCATTCATACTCCATCAATTCTTTCTCTAAGTTCTTCCAAGTTGTTTTGAATCATGGTATTGCTGAAAATAGCTAAATCATTCACAGTTGATCGTTACATTATTGCTGTTACTGTGTACAGTATTTTTCTGGTTTTGGTCACTTCACTTTATATCAGTTCATATAAGTTTTCCCAGGTTTTTGAATAACATTTAATGAAGACAAATGTAAAGTTTTATAATTGGAATCAAATAACCAACTTCATAAATAGAAGTTGGAGGAGAATGCCTGAGGCTATCTTAAAAAAAAAAAAATCCTTCCCAAATCCGGAGGTTTTAGTGGATTGTAAGCCCAATATATAATCTATTAAAATCTACAAAAATCTTGTTTGTTTTTGACTGGAAACCTAATATGGGGTAGTTAGATGGTACAGTGGCCAGAATGCTTGAGGCTGGAAAATCAAAGTTCAAATCTGGCTTCAAACCCTTACTAGTTAGAGATGGAAATAGCAAACCACTCCAATATCTTTGCCAAGAAAAACTTAAATGGGTCACAGAGAGTGACTGAAAAGACTCAACAGTAAAAGCTCTATATAAATCAATAATGTAACTTAGTTGCATAGAGAGGCCTAGTGTGCCAGACTAGGAAGTATCACATTTTAGGAAGATCATTGACAAACTGGAGAATATCCAGAGGATGGTGACCAGTGTAGTGAATGACGGATCTTGATAGAATGCCACATGCAGATTGATTGAAGGAAATTTAGATGTTAGCCTGGAAAAGAAAAGACTTAGTGGGGACACTAACGACTCATCTACCTGAAGGGCTACCATATGCAAAAGTATCAGATTTGTTCTATATGGTTATAGTGGACAAAATTAGGAGCACTGGGTAAAAGTTGCAGAAAAGCAATTGTAAGCCATGTTGTAGAAAACACCTTTCCACTAGACAATCCAAAATAGAATAGTTCTCTCAGAAGGAAGAGAGTTTCCTGATGCTGGAGGTGTTTAAATAATGGCTGGCTAGATGACTACTTATCAGGGATGCTTTTGAGGGAATTCTTATTTGGGTATTGGCTATTCTTGATTAAGAGTGGACAAACGAGGAGCAGAAGGCCAAATTGTCCTATAACTAGAACATTTTCTAACATTTACATTTTAAATTAGTCAAACCAAGCCAGCCAGCCAGCCAAATGCATCCCAATGCTTGTTTTTGTATGGCACAGGAGCTAAGAATGATTTTTACTTTTTAAAAATGAAATTTTATTGTATTTTAAAATGTAAAAAACATTTTTAGCAGCAAAATAAAAACAGGTGGCTGACTGGACTTGGCCCCTAAATCAGATAGCTCCCTAAATTATGGGTTAAGACCCCATATGAGGTGGGCTAGTAACTGAATGTGTAAATTAGTGAAAAAATTGGCAACAGCAAAAGGTTTCTGAACGCAATGACCAAAAATTTTATTGAGAATCAAATATGTAATGAATCTGAAGTGTTTCTGGGAGTGCTTGTCCATGTAGCTGAATACACAATATGTGCATGTTCTGAATACACAATATGTGCATTTTGTACTGCACAAGCACAAATGATGCCAGAAACACCTTGGCTCAGATTTGAGACAGGGTCATGTAAAAATTTCTTGGGTGAAAAGGGATTGCGAATAAAAAAAGTTAAGAAGTCCTGATTTAGATGATCCTGGATATCCCTCCTAGCTCTGAGATTTTGTGATTTTTTTAATGTCTAGTTTTATATATCTATATCTATCTATATATATATACATATACATATATATATGTATATATATATATATATATATATATATATATATATATATATATATATATATATATATATATATATATATATATATATCTAAAAGACTAAAAGACTTAAAGACTTGGTTGGTACATTTCTATGTGTGAATCGCTGCCCTGGCTACAAAATAAACCTATATTGACAAAATATATTAACATACTTACATATAAATTCATTCAAAAAGGTCTTTATTTCTACCCAAATAGATATTCATTCATGGAGAAGTTGTTTAGATCATAGATCCAGAGCTGGAAAGGATGGCAGAGAAAATCTAGTATAATCTCCTCATTTTATAAATGAGAAAATTGAGATCTAGATACCTCTGTCCCACTGGAATTACTTAGTAGAAGTAAGACTGGTACATGGTTCTTTGGAGTCCATAAGTACTCTTTCCATGGTTCTGAACTGCCCCCACTTCTGGATGTTCACCTTTTGATATCTATAAGATGGATCTAGCTCGTTATGGTCATAGGACTTAGATGTGGAAAAGACTTTACTGTTCAAGTCCAATTTGTTAACTTTGCAAGTGAGGATACTGAGGCCCAGAAAAGTTCTATAACCTGCCTGAAATCCCACAGGTAATAAATAATAGAGTTGGGATCCTCTGATGCATTAGTGTACCTCAATAGAAAACATTTCTATTTAACTGAGTTATAGAATACTAAAAGTTTTAGCTGGGTATATCTAAAAAGATCATATCATGTTGTACCTTTTTCTAATGACTCAAAGCTAATCAACTTTGCTTTTTCCTACTGAGTACCCAAATACTGGCCCTTGTTATCATGTCTGGACCATGGTTGCAATAGGCAACGATTCTTTTACAGGTCTTTCTAGATCTCTTTTTTCAATATCCTAATTCTTACCAGAATCATCTTTCTAGATATCTTTTTTCAATATTCTAATTCTTTACCAGAATCATCTCTTTTTTTTTTTTTTTTTTTTTTTCATGTCACAACTTTGGGACTCCTCCTGCTTTTTCTAATAGCCAGAGATTCCCTTTCCCTTAGGACCCTCCTAGCTATCATAAGCTTTGGCTTTTCTTTCCTCTGCTGTATTCTACTAACTACATCTGGGGAGAGGCATCTTAACATAGCATTCAAATTAGAATACTGGATCAATTTAGTCTATTATTTTTCCTGGTGAGTGTCCTCCCTGTCCTACAACTAGAAAACTCCTGCCTTCTGCTGTTCATTCTGAATTCAACTCAAACACTGTCTTCTGCATGAAGCGTTTGCTGATATCCCCAATATAGCACAGTGCCTGGTACATAGTTGGCTCTAAATAAATGCTTGTTCCCTTCTCTCCCTCCAAAATTTCTTTATAATTCACTACCAACTACCTTATTTTTGGCTACTTTGTTTCTATTTGTGTGTATTATTTTATGGTGTGTGTGTGTGTGTGTGTGTGTGTGTGTGTGTGTGTGTGTGTATGTATATATATATATACATATATATATATAGTTGTTGTATATATTTTAATGTGTTTCTTATTATCTCTTCCATTAGAAAATAAACTCCTTGCAAATGGGGATTGTGTCTTTCTTTGTATTTGCATCACCAATGTATGGCACATGATAGATGCTTAATAAATGCTTAATTAGGCAAAAAACAAAACAAAAAACAACCCTTACAAAACAAAACAAAAAACCTTTTCCTTGTTTCCTCTCCCTCTACTTCCCTGATTACCTAGCTCAGTCCTTCTTTCTGCTCCTCAGTACCAATTTTGTCCTCTTTGTCCTCTTCCTTTGTCCTCTTCCATTGTGACATCTGGAACAACCTTTTCCTGAATACTGTATGGTCCTTTGGCTTCCACAAAACTTCTCTTTTCTGGTTTTCCTACCTACTTGACCATTCTCAATCTTTTCCCATCCTGACTTTTTCTTTTCATCTCCTAAATACACACTGAGTGCCCCCAAAAGGAGGCTTACTTTTCTTCCTTTACTCTTCCTCCTTGGGAATCTCATTCACATCCATGTGATTAATGATCACTTCCACAGAAAACTCACAAATCTAAATATTAAAATCAAACAGCCCTTTCTGTGTCTCTTATTGCCTTCTGGAAATCTCCAACTGCTTGTCTCTCAGGCACCTCTCTATGAACTTATATTTCACATTGTTTCCCCTCATTCACCACATGGCAGCCAAGTCAAGCTTACCTCCAAGTATATGTGCAGGCCAGCCTCCATGTCTGTAATGTACTCCCTTTTCATCTCAGCCTTTCAGAAGGCTTTTCTTTCTACGAATCTTAGCTTGAACCTCTAGTTATCTACCCTAGGAAAAAATGTTCACCCTTCTCAAATTTTACCCAAAGGGCTATGAAACTCTATATATCCTTTGATTCAGTAGACTCATTACTGTGTCTTTATCCCAAAGAGATCATACAAAAGGGGAGTAAAGAACTGGGAATTGAGTGGATGCCCATCAGTTAGGCATGGTTGAATAAGTTATGGCATATGAAAATAATGAATTCTTCTTCTTCTATAAGAAATGATGAGCAGGTTGATTTCAGAAAAGCCTGGAAAAACGTATATGAACTGATGCTGAGTGAAATAAGCAGAACCAGGAGAATATTGTATCAGCAAGATTATGTGATGATCAACTCTGATGAACTTGGCTCTTCTCAACAATGTAGTAGTTGTAGTCAGTTCCAATATACTTGGGATGGAAAATGCCATCTGTATCCAGAGAGAACTATGGAGACTGAATGTGTAGTATTTTTACCTTTCTTTTTGTTTGTTTGCTTTTTTTTCTTTCTTATGGTTTTCCCTCTTTTTGCTGAGTTTTCTTGAACAAGATGACAATATGGAAATATGTTTAAAAGGGCTTGCTGTCTTGGGGAGGAGGAAGGTAAGGGGTGAAGGGAGAAAAATTTGGAACAGTCTTACAAAATGAATGTTGAAAACTATCTTTACATGGATTTGGAAAAATAAAATATTAAAAAAAGATTCTGCCTAAATCTGGCCTTTGTCTTGATTATGCATACCCTAACCTTTTCATACTGAACAATAAACACATCCACACATTTCTTGCTTCAGTAGGATTAAACAATTAGTTAATTATTAGTTCATTGCAACATGAGTCTACTATTACCAGTACTACATTGATCAAACTACTTTGTGTGGGAAGTATTAATATATCAACCATACCTTGGTGAGTTTTGGTAAAAACTGTGGACTAACAGTGTTTTTTAAAACTTTTTTTGCGAGCTAAATCAAATTTTTTGTTTCCTGTTTTTGCATTTACTGTAAGGATGCGATTCCCGCAAAAGAAGAGAAGGGAATTGTAAGGGTCCTTTAAATGGGCGGGCACAGCGCAACAGGAGATTTGAGTGGCCCAGAAGTAATCTCTGTGGATATAGGACTTCCCTGTGGGTGGGATCCTGGCCATATTGAGATAGCTTCGTAATGGGTGGTTGGCTTTCCCTGGTTGGCTGTGTGTGTGACCTCACAGGCCTTTTATAAGCCCACTGCAGACAGCAGTTGCTCTCTTTAATCTGGCTCCCTGGCCTAGGGTAGCTGAGCCAAGCTGATGGATAGCCAGAGAGGTAAGGAGTTTGGTAGTGAACACGTGGGTCTTCAGACCAGGTGTTCACTAAGGAGCTAACAAGTCAGGGCATCAAATCAGGGCATTATGTGAGTAGGTATAATAAAGGCTTTTAAGATTACATGTGGCTGTTCTTGAGTGCGCTACCAGTTATTAAACTATAGATTCAAGAAATCGTGGCCAGAGACCTTCTGAAGGCCTCAGAGGAGGCGAGCCAGGTAGAGTTGACACTGCAAAGGTCAGTGATCAAAGGTATTCTCTGTTGGGCATAGGACAGACTAGTAATTGTAACTGCCAGGAGGGCATGTTACAATTTACTCTATAGGTTTCCAAAGGTGTGATGAGTCCTGTTCTCTCTAAGAGGAAATCATAGAAGCTTAGTTCAGAAAACAAGTTAAAAAATAATCTCTACAACCTATTCATTTTACAAGTGAGGAGGCTGATGATCTGAGAGTCAACAAATCTTCCACTCATATAGCTACTAAGAGGCAGAGCTAGGACTGAGCTTTTGGCTCCCAAGTCCTCTGCCCTTTTCACTCTATCAAGTGATAAGGTTATCCAAATTTATTTGTCTGCCTTAAGACCCTTTCTATTTGTCCAGTCTCTGGAAAAAAAACTTCTTATAAGAAAAACAAATATCATAGCACAAGTATTTAGCTTATCAGATTTGTTTAAGAAGATGTATCTGCAGTTAGGGCCTCAAATAGAATCTTCAGCTGGTGCCTTATGCTCTCAATTATATGTACTAATATGAATTGTGACTCTGGAAATCCTCTGCCAACCTATAGAGTAAATGTATAATAGGTGCTTGTCCCTCATTGTGGTGGAGCTAAAACACTTTACTTCATTCACAGTAGGGTCTCCTAATTAGATATAAATACATTTAGCCATCAAGCAAAAATCCGATCCTTTCCTTTTCATTCACTATTTTTTTCTTTTGCCAGCATTTCAATACACAACCTGATGTATGGGAAAGGCATGACGCTGGAAGAGCTGAATGCAGGCGAGCATGAGGAGGTGTGTGAAAAATTCATCCTTTCTCAGATTAGCGCCTAACAAATAGCATCCAAGGGATTGGGGGTGGGGTGGGGAAGTGGGGAGGTGGGTGAGAAGTTGAGGTTGGGGGGTGGGGTAGGGTAGGAAGGAACAGTATGAATAAAGGAGATTGCTTATAAAGGAGCCTAACCACTAAGATTTGAAGTAGGGTTGTGCCCAAGGAAAAGTGCTGAAAATTGAGAAGACTTGAAATTAACACAGCTTTATGAACCAATCAATAGACCATGCTTTTTGAGGGAGATTAAGTTTGTAATGGTCTTGCTTTTCTTCTTTTTCTTTTTTCTTTCTATAAACCTGGTTGTTTTGCCTGTAGAGTCGACTTCAATGGCAAAATTGAGACCATTTTACTGAAGACTCCAAAGGAGTTTTCTCTTGGGGAAAAGCAGTATTTACATAAGTTTTTTGATAATTTTTTTTCACAGACTGTAGCATGGTGTTTCAATGTGTGTTTTTTTTTTTAAAATATAAAAAGACAGCCCTAAAGACTAATATAAATCAATTCAATGTGTTTCAAATGAATAGTATGTGAAACATTGGATTTGTAGTATGAAAACTTGGCTTCAAAGTTAGCAGGTTGGCTAATTAATTGTGTATCTTGTGACCCTGACCAACTTACTTTGGTTCTTCTGCCCTCAGTTTTTTTTTTTTTTTAAATCTATAAAATAAATGAATTTAATTAAATGATCTCTAAGGTCTATTTCAGCTTTCAAATTGTATTTTTAACAAAATCAATCTTGTTAACTGAACAACAACAGAAGAATTCAACAAAAGAGTTCAGTTGCCCTTTGGGATTTTAAGGAAACAAAAAAAAATGTAAATAAATAATTGGATCATTATATACCTAGGAAGAAATATGTAAACAGCATGGGAGAAAAATTTATCTTGTTAGTGTGATTAATGATTAATATTCTGAAGAGTATATCTATCCAATAACTTTATTTAGTTGTTCTAATTTTTTTTTTTTGAGAAAGTTTGCTTCCTATTACAGCTATTCTCTAGGAACCTGTTATTGATGATTTTCTAAGTATCCAAAATGTGTTAGATATTGTACAGAATGTAAATGGTCCCTGCCAGGGTTGATTAATCTTGGGCAAAATGATAGAGTGGAAGAAGTTTGTCTCCTAGCCTTCTTTTCATGTTTTATCTCACCTGACTTTCTTCTTTTTTCCCATATGGCTACTTGATAAAGAGCATTATTTTTGTGCAACACATTTATTTGAAAAAGCCACCAAAATAGGTGTTAACAATACTTATTTTTTTTTAAACTGTGGATTGAAAAAACTCCAAAAAACCAGTACTCCTTAATCCCTAACATTGCAATCACCACCACCACTAACAAATCAGGTTTTGGCAAAATCATGTTAAGAAAAAGCATAGGAAAATAACTTTCTAAAATCAGAAGGACTACAAAAAGAAAGATCTGGAAATGCTAAATTCTGGCTTTAAAAATACACTTAGCAACAAGAGAAAAATGGCACAACATGATTAGAATGTAACCTTGTGGAGTGTGAGAGTGTCTTTTTTTGTATAATGAACACATAACAAGTTTGTGTAACTATCTTATTCTATCAGTCATAGTCTTTGTATAATTATCACATTGTAAGCGCCTAATAAATTGGTTGAATTAAATTTTGGCAGGTTCTCTGTTAACAACATTATTTTCCAATAAAAGAAGATGTAAAAACATATACACTCAAATGATTTAATATTACACTTTGGAGGTAGTATATATCATCCATTTTTTATTCAAAGATCACTTTGTGTAATTTTGTTCGAGGCATTCTCTGGGCTTTAGTTATTATTATTTATAAAATGACTAGAAGAGACATCCCAATTTAGCTTAGATAGTATAGATAATTGAGAGATATCCAGTTAGCAAATGTACTAGTGAATAAATGGTCCCATCTAACTACAGGAAAAAAATATTCATTACAAAATCCTGCCTTGTTACAGTGTTTCATAACTGTAATAGACATCACACAATATTGCCTTTTTTCATTGTCTCATACCAGATTGTAAGCTTTGTAAAGGTGGTAGGAATCATGTCTTATTTAAAGTTCATAGGTCCCTTTAATTCCTTATACAAAGTAGGTGATCAATAAGTTTTTGTTATTATTGGAGCTACCTTGAAAGATAGAAATCAATGGGATTTAAAAGAGTGACTTTTGAAAAATTTTCAGAGCCCATTCAAGGTAATAATTTCATTTTGTTAATTATAGATGCACAATCTTTAGCTCGAACTGAACATGTTTGGGAAAACATTGCTATCTATTTTATCCATTTGACTCTCAGCCCTTGTACTCCCATGGGAATTTCCTGTTACCTGTGAGTTCAATAATCAGTGCAGCATGACACTGAATTCCATCTGGAATCCAGTTGTTCCTGTTTAATTATTCAGATGCCACAGTTATGTGTAGGATTTGGCAACAGTCCCCCTGCCCTCTATTTTATTATTCCTTGATTGATATTGATGATCAAAGATTATTGGACAAAATTTTCTGTTTCATCTCTCAAGATACCTGATATAATTTTGAGGGTATTTGACCCTTGGAGGATGGCATATTCGTTAATATTCCTACTCAAATGACCTTAACCTCCATGAGCCTCATTTTCCTTCTCTGCAAAATGAGGAGATTTCAGTAGAGCAGATGGCCTGTGAAAGCCTTTCCAGCTTTTGTTCTATGTTGACCTTACTACCCCTCCTTCCTTAAAGGCAAATTATGTGAAGAGCTTCTTGGCCAGCCCCCTGCAAATCCCTGGTCCTGATATATATGCTCCCTTTGTGAATCCTCAAACCCTATAGGGACAGCTTACATGGTTCACTTCAGAATTACAAAATTGTATGCCTGTATATATGCCTAGGTCCTAAAATTTTCACAAAACTCACCTTGTTCCACCTCAATCAATGCTTGGAATCTTTTGACAGTATTGACCACCCCCTGGAAGTATCAAGGTCTATAAAGGGCATTATATTTTGAATCAGAGAACCTGAGTTCTAACCCTATCTTGTGACTTACCAAGTTTGATCTTGGGGAAATCAATTCTCTGGTCTTCATATTCCTCATCTATAAATTGAAGGGAAAGGATGGACTAGATAATCTCTAAGGTGCCTTCCTACTTTAACTATATAGTTTTGTGACTAGCTACCATAAGTTTTCCTGTATCCCTTGTTATTAGTATTCTGGTCCTCCTCAAATGCTCTCTGATTTATGAAGCTATTTATATGTAGCATACCCTAAAAAGAGTTAAACTCTTTGACAGTTGAAAACTATTCTAGTTTGTCGTTGTATACCCATTGCCTAGCACAGTTCCTTGTACATACTAGAGTTTTAAAAAAATAGTTGTTGAACTGAATTGGGATTTGCTTCCTTTAGATAAGCTTATTGTCCTCATATTGCCACTTAATTATGGAAGATGTGAATGCAATAATGCATGAAAGTTCTTTGCACTCTTTAGAAGAAATTTCCCTCCCTGCACCCAGTATAGGACATGGCATTAAATTCATTACCACACTGTCTGCTCTACTTTCAGGAGGAGGTTTCTCTATAATATCACTAGCCAGAGAAGTAGTCTTTATTTTTTCCTTCTCCATCAATGATAATTATGATGGATGATGAGACTTAAATTTGATTAGTTTAGGCATAGTTGATTAGTTCTCAATAGTTTGTATTATTTTATTAGCAATTAGGGTTTCCCTTTCCCCAGACCTTTTACAGCAAGCAGGAAAAGCAAATGCCGAGGTCATTATCTGGATTAGGATGGACAGCCTGGTGTTAGATGAGGATTTGAAGCAACAGGAACCTGTCACTCTATCACTGGGAGGGGATTTGGGAGTGAAAGACTGTATTTCCCCCCTCCCCCCAGAGAGCCACAAGGTGATCTGGTAGGACCTAATTTACACTCTGTTCCTATGGGCTGGATGGAATCAGCATAGGTCAGGGATTATCCCAGCTTCTCAAGCAGATGGTTTCTGACTACCACTTGACCCAGTTCCCTCACAGCAGATAAAAGGCAGCAAGGATGACAACTCCTACCCCAGGTGGGAGCAAAGGCTTGCCTCCACCATCCTTCTCTCCTCCCCAAGTCCTGAGGGAAATGTATTTGTCTTTTTCTTCTTCATAAATGCCATCATGCTATTTAGCCCCATACCAGAAATCCTTCCCAAAGGGTTAAAACCCATATACCTGCTTCCCTCATTTTGCATCCAATGTTTAGATAGTGGGAGGAGGCAGGAGGAAGGTAGAGGGTGAAGTAAGTAGAGTTCTTTTGGGCAGGGCCATCCTTGGGATCGATGGAGTAAGCTGCTGCCTACATGGCTTGATTAAAATACCAGGCAGACCTCTTCCCAATAACATCTTCCCATACCTGTTTCAATTCCTGAAATTCCACCATTAGTGATTTGCTTCTATGGGTCTTGAAATTTTCCTACCTTCACCAGTCTCTAGTAAAATGAAGATCTCTGGGGTGGGGCAACACCCTAGCTTACCTTTACAGGGTCAGTTACCTGAGATAAATCCTGGGGAACAAAACATAGGATGAGTGACTAGAATAGATGAAGGAGGAAGACCAGAATGAGACTGGAGATTAAGGACAGATACTTGGGAGAGAAGTGAGAAGGGCAGCAGAACAATCTTATTCCTAGGGCATTCCTTAAAGGGACTATCCATCAAAGTGGGATCTGCGAACTTTAAAAAAATTTAGATCACTATTTCAATTGAATTGGCATCCTGCACAATCCTATGTATTTTACTCTGTGCATTAAAAACATCCTTCACCAGTCTTCTAACCAACAAAAGGTCACCAATTTTTGCTTCAAGACTTGGAGTGAGGGGAAATGATGTCTATGATGGATGTTGTCACAAAAATCTGTATTTCAATTCCAGAAAACTTTGTAGGCTGAAGTTAGTTATTACTACCCTAACCCCTTTTCCCCTAACCCCTTCCGACTCCAGACCTCTCAGGTGACTTGGGATCCCTGTGTTGGAAAGGAGATTCTTCTTTACTTACCAGTTGAACTAGAAGACTTTGGGGGCTTCTGTAACATCCCATAAATTTTAGCCATCATGTGATTATCGAAGCCTTGCCTTAGCTGAGGGGGAAGAAAAGACGTTGAGACCCAGGTGGAGCAGTTACCTTCCAGAGACAACATGACTCTGGTGGTCCCAGGAGGGAAAGAAGCACAGGGCTTCTGAGCATGATCTTTGTGGAGATCCAGCTACCCAGCCTTCCCTTTGCTCAGCAAATGCACAAGGCCCACAGTGCCTGGTATGCAATTGTTTCTCCGGGTATGTATTTGCAACATGTTCAAAACTTATAATATCTGTCCTTCTCACCTTTCTTAAGCCCCCCTCTTCCTCATTTCCCCCTTCATCTTCACACATGTAGCTTGTCTCTGCTCCAGGGAGGATTCTCTAGTAGCCTATGCAGATCCCAAGGCCATTCTTACGGTGGAAGGAAGGGGGCGCTCTATCTCCAGATTTCTGGCCATTCAAAGGTTGTTGCACAAGGTGCTTAGAGACATTGAGCAGATATATGTGCGGAAACTACCACTTATGGTAAAGATGGGCGTTTGGCTAGCTGTGTGTGTGTGTATGTGTGTGGAAACCTTTTTTGCATTTCCCTTCTATGTATAATACCTCCAATTTATTATTAAAAAAAAAAAAAAAACATAGGAGGTACCTCCTCTGTTTCCCTTTCACTTAAAAGAAGATAAATAGAAACAGTGGCTGTAAAAGGTGGCCAGCCCAAGGCCTGCAGCTTAGCTCTATGTCAGGCAAGGGAGAATGTATGGGAATGGGGTGTGTCGGCTGTGGAGTAGTAGGTTCAAGTGTGCGGTTTGAGGGGGCGGCAGGTGCTAGAGCCATGACTTGTATACTCTGCTACTGGCATGTACCGGCTCCGTGTAAGGTGTTGGTGCTGGTGTTACCATAGGTCTGTTGGGTTTCCATGTCTGCAGTTAGTACAGTGGGGGATTTATGTGAGGAGATGAGGAAGAGGGGGAATGGGATCTGGCCTGTATCTCTAGATATTTGTTTTATTATCTTAATGAGGAACACAAGAGTTACATTTCCAACTGAGAACTGGGCACATTCTGTGTTGCACAGGTCTAAGGAGGAAAAAAAGCGGAGCGGCACCGTGGTATAGTAGTATGGTATAGTAGCATTCATGGATGGGGATGGAAAGAGCAAAAAGTGTATGTGCTTAAAGCTCGCTATGTCCTGGAAAAGTCCTTAGTGATTTGTATGGTAGGGATTTTTTGGTAGGGAGGAGGATGTTGGAGAAGGAGCTGGTAGCTCATGGGGGAGTTTAATGACTCACAGGCACCCTGTTTTGTGAGTGGTCTGATTCAGCCTAAATGCCCCAATCCTAGTACACTGCGGGGGTCGCTATTAAAGGCACAGAAGATGAATGGTATCAATACTGGGGATTCCTTACCCAGCTCCCAGGCTACTGTTTCGTTGGGCCCCCCATCTTCTCCAACCTTCTCCACCTCTAAGAACCTCCTAAACTCACCATTCTAGCTAACTCCTCAGACCCGACCCGAGCTCACACCTCAAATGAAGGATCTCCAGCCTTTGACGCTG
The DNA here is from genome assembly GCF_048593235.1 of Sminthopsis crassicaudata. Lineage (NCBI taxonomy): Eukaryota > Metazoa > Chordata > Mammalia > Dasyuromorphia > Dasyuridae > Sminthopsis > Sminthopsis crassicaudata. The sequence continues at coordinate 364,144,751 of NC_133619.1, read as the reverse complement.
GAGGGCATTGCAGCCCGGAAAAGATTTGTAATTATTCCTCTTAATATAGCCTGTTCCACTCACTTAGGTCTGCTTAGACATCCCTTCCCCCATCCCCCAACTCCAGGAGAAAATTCCCAACCTCTTACCAGTAAAAAAAAAAAAAAAATCATTCCACTCTAATATTGTTTGCATTGCAATTTACTATGGAATGTAGTTTTTTTTTTTTGTTTTTTTTTTAATTTGCAATTCTCCCATCCCCCTACCCCTAGTCGGGATTTATCTGTGATTGGTGAGTAACTGAAGAGAAGGCAGAGGGGCCGGTCTGAGTTGTATATCGTAACTGAGAAATAGACGCTAGTAGTTTGCTCGGGGTGTGCGGGAGGGGGTGGAATGAGGCAAGAAGTGAGCCTGGGTAAGTTGGGGGAAGGGCATGCTTTGGGGAAAAGCTTTTATGTTCTATGGGGGGACATGGGCAGATAGAGAAGGAGCTTAGTGGGGTCCCTATTACCGCGTTGGGAAGTTTACATCAGAACATTGGGGTATGTGAGGAAATAAGCAGCATAAACCAATACTGATATAATCGTAACATTTACGTCGTTTTCAATCTCGAAGTCCGCGGGAGTCGTTAGAGGTTGGAGTTTCCCCACGTGGTTAGAACTCCGATATAAGTTTCGAATAGAAAAAAAGTGGCACTATGATGGGAATGGGGAGACAAAGGGGGTGGCATTGACTCCCTGATTCTCTCCTTTAAAAAGCGAGAAGGGTGAAGCCAAAGGTGTGTGTGTTGTGTATTGTGTATATGTATGTGCATGTGTGTGTGTGTGGGGGGGGGCAAGCAGGACGGACACCAACCTGAACAGCCTCTCTGACTCTCTCCCTTCCTCCTCCTCCTACTCCTCTCCACCTCCTCCACTCCTCCTCCTCCTCCTCCTCCTCTTCTCCTTCTCCTCCTCCTCCTCTCCTCGTCCTCCTCCTCCTCTTCCTCCTCCTCCTTCTCCTCCTCCTGGGGGGGGGGTGGAGAATCAGAAGAGAGGAGAGACACCATCCACTACTGCAACGCAAAGCCTTTTTTTTTTTTTTTTGGGGGGGGGCAGCGTCTATAAGCGACGCACGCATACACAGCACATACAAATACACACATACACGCACGCAAGGAGATTGTGTTGCTTTTTTTCCCCTTGGAGGAAAAAAAAGGGAGAGTAAAAGAGAGGGCAAAAGAGAAGAACTCATCTGACCGAGAGAGGATTTTCATTTCGCAGCTGCTGCATTCGGACTGAGCTCTTTCCTCTCCTCTCCTCCGTCTTGCCCCCCCCCCCCCTCCTTCTCCCTTTCTCTCTGTGTGTTTGTGTATATGTATGTGTATGTATGCACACACTGAGGGCATTGCGAGACTTTTAGACACCAGATCTGAAAAATACCGCCTCCGCCGCAGCGACAGGAAGAAGGGGGAAAAATCACCACCATCATCACCATCACCATCATCACCACCAAATAAACGATCCAGAGGGAGAAGAGGAAGAGAGGCAGAGTGAGAAAGAGGGTCGCTCGTTGGTGTGATCCTTTTTTTTTTTTTTTTTTTTTTTTTTTTTTTCTTTCTTAAAGACAACTTTGTCTGCGTGACGCGTCAAGGGAGCTGCAAGGGCTAAGAGGACAGGGTGCCCGGCGCCTCCCTATAAAGCGGAGCCCAGCGAGTCACGACTCGGCAGCAGCACTGGCTGCCTCGAGGAGAAACTGTGTTTTCTTTTGCTGGGAGGGCGCTCAGGTGTGTGTTCTGGGGACCCACTACAGCACAGAGACGGTGCTGGAACATTTTATGCCTTCTTTCTTTTCCAAGTTGAATTAAGCCCTCTCACCTCACCTTGGCGACTTCGGACTAAAATAATTTTTTTCTTTTTCTTTATTTTTTTAATTTAATTTTTTTGTTTTGTTTTTAAACGAGGACTGCAGGGGTGGTAAATCCTAAGGGAAATGAAGAGAAAGCTGCAGATTTTGTTTTGCTTTGAGGGATCTAGTTGGATGTGACCCCTGTTGCTTGCCCTCTTCTTCTCGCCTTACCTCCCCCTCCAGTCCCGGGGCTGCTTCGGCCGCTGCTTCCCCTCCCTGAAGCCCCAGCCCGGTTCTCTTTTCGCTTCCCTTCCCCCCTTTCCCCGTGATCTGTTGCCTTCCCTCCATCTCACCCCCTCCCCCTTCCCCTCCCCGCCCCGGGTTCCTCCCGTGCGCGCTTTCCTTCGCTTCGCTTCTCCCCACGTCCTCCTCCCCTTCCTCCCCAAGCAAAGAACTGCCGCCGAGGATACATACTCCCTACCCCCAACCCTAAGCAGCCTTCCCCTTCCCCCACCCCCCAAACCCCAGACCTCCACTCCAGGCTCTTAGCAGTCAGCGAGGGGAAGAGGACCAGAGCTTTGGGGGGCGGGGGAGGGCGCGCGTTGTATCCCTGGCTCCCTTTCTGCGCCCTCCTTGCGCACCATGGACGGGCTGCCCGGGAGGGCGCTGGGAGCCGCCTGTCTTCTGCTCCTGGTAGCTGGCTGGCTGGGTCCAGAGGCCTGGGGCTCGCCGACACCTCTGCCTTCCCCTGCCGCCCCACCGGGAGCTGAGGGCGCCCCCTCAGACACTTGCACGTCGTGTGGCTTCAGGCGCCCAGAGGAGCCGGGCAAAGTGGACGGCGACTTCTTGGAGGCTGTGAAGCGGCATATTCTCAGTCGGCTGCAGATGCGGGGCCGCCCCAACATCACCCACGCGGTGCCCAAGGCCGCCATGGTGACCGCCCTGCGTAAGCTGCATGCGGGAAAGGTGCGGGAAGACGGCCGAATGGAGATCCCGCACCTCGACGGGCATGCCAGCTCAGGCTCAGATGGCCAGGAACAGGTGTCAGAGATCATCAGCTTCGCGGAGACAGGTGGGTGGGGACCATCGTTGTCCCTGCACTTGGTCAGCTTTCCCCGTTGCCCCTTCAGTCCCTTATCCTTGTTCCTGCCTCCTGGCTTCCATTCCTTCTTTTCCCTCATCAATACGTCCATCCGTTTCTTCTCCAACCTCATTTGGTGTTTTACTGACCCCAACTCTATCTATCTTTCCACCTGCTGCATCTCTAATTAATTCGCTCATCTGTCATCTCTCGTGCAGCCCTCCCGGTGTTCCAGCCACAATCCCTCATTTAAATGGTCAATCGTTTATCATCTGTCAGGCTCATTCACCAATCTACCTTTCTTAGTCATTTATCTGTGTATCTATCTCATTGGCTCTATGGCTTTCCAAGTTAGCTCAGCATTTCTATACTCCTATTATTATTTTTAAAATCATTGCTAATGCTCTCTCTTTCCTATTGAATTGCCTGGTCTGTCTTCACCTACCCCTCCTCTAGGCTCTATCTTCTATCTATCTTCTATCTAGCTATCTATCTATCATCTATCATCTATCTATCTATCTATCTATCTATCTATCTATCTATCTATCTATCTATCTATCTATCTATCTGTCTATCTATCTATCTGTCTATCTCTCTACACACACATATATATCCATTTCTACCTGTTTACTGTGCCCACTTTTCTCTGCGGTTCTCTTCATCTTCTGTATGTTAATGCAAGTAATATACATCTTTTTACTTGTCTGCTACCCCATGTTTAATAGCTATCTGGCCCTATCTATTGGTATACTTGCTCACTGATTGCTTAATGTTTGTGTTTCTCATGATTGGAAGATAGGCTTACAGTGGGATATATATTCTTGTTGACATATGTGGATGTTATGAGTGTGTTAGTACTCCAATTGCATATCATCCACGAATACTAGTATTTTTGGAGTCTGGGTTGTAATTGCAAGACCTGTGTATAGTTGCACTGATAACACAGTCTAGTTAGTCATAGAAACATAAAACTACTTCATTTAAATACATTTTCAACAGGTCCCATAATTTATATAGATAAAGATACATCCATAAATAGATTCATGTCAATAGCAAAAGCATAAATACTATCCAATCAGCACCTGCATTGCAGGGGGTGTGTGGGGATACCTCTTGGCAAGAATACGGTTATTTTGCTGTTAACAAAGGGCAAGGGGCCTTTCTGATGGTTTTTTGTTTTTGTTTTTTGCTTGGGGCCCCAGATTTTATAACTGATTACATGTAAAAATCAGGGAAGAAAATACTTCAGTACATTAAAAGGAAAAGGAAAAAGGCCCTGTTATAAAAGTAGCTTTGGCTCTGCTGCTTTTTTTCAGGACACGAATGATGTTGGCTTGCTTTTGTGCCACCCTTTAGATCATATTTATACAGAGAGTACTTCCAGAGGAAGCAGATGAGAGATGCATTGTAACAGGAAGGCAGTTAAGTAACCCTAAATGAGATCTCTCCGAAATAGAAATGAATATTTCCCAAATAAGCAGCCAGAATCTGTTTGAGATGTTTTTGGGGGTGGGGGGAGACTCAGAGAGATTAAAAAGTTTTGTATGAACATGAATAGAAAAAAAAAGGAAGAAAAATCACTTGAGAGGGTTACCATTTGGAAATACAGGGCTCTCTCTGCCATCTGCAGTAGTAATTGAAAGTATGATGCATAATTAGAGGACCTAGATTAAAAGGAGCTTTGGGACCCAAGGTGGAAATGTTATCTATCCTCTTTGCCATGAATCTTTAATCCTGATTGCACAAAAGGACAGTAGGGGTTATGATATTTCTGGTCCATTTCATAGAATGGACCTTTTGGGTTATAAATAACATATTCCGGTCACAGGCAGTTCATCCAGTTTCAGCTTTTAAGGCTGCAGCTTTCCCGGTTTCTAACGGTGGATGTCAGTGTTATTAAAGAAGCAAGTCAGGAAAAGTAGAGAAGATTGGGGGCAGGGGTAAAGGGGTTGTGGTATGTGATAATACTGTATAGTCGCTACACAATTGCTTCATTTGTCCTTACTGAAAAAAAAAAAAAAAGGTAGAGGCCATCAGAGAGGAAAAGTAATTGAAATGCAGTATGGGAGATGAGTTACCTATCAGTTGGCATAGCTCTTTGCTCATAGAGCTGAATTATTGAGAAAACTAACAAACCAGCCTTTTTTTTCCCCCTAGAGACTTTGAGTATATCCATTACCAAGAGTCAGGGTCTGGCCAAAGCACTGGACCAGTTTTCAAGGCTGAATTGTCCTTTTCCCTAAAACTGATTTGAAATGAGGACTGTAACTAGCAGCTCAAAAAACACATGTTCCAAGGGCTTGAAAATCAGAGCAGAGATGGTTTGTTTGCCATGGAGGTTTCACCAGGTATTGGATCATGCTTAGGTAAACAGACTCCAGTAAAAAGAGGAGGTAGCTGAGGTCTGTTTTGCAATGCCCTAACTTAAAAAAAAAAAAAAAAAAAAAAAAAAAAAAAAAAAAAAGAACCGCCAACCCACCCAAAGAACCTCCGTGCAATCCTAGTTTTGTTTTTCAGATTTCACAGATACCCATCACAACTTGTTAAGATCTTGGCATCTTTACAAGTTCCTCTGTTTAGCTTTGAGGCCTGACAATCTGTCTCCAGGGATCCCTGGCCCCAGAGAGGTGAGGCAGGATTTTATAGGCCTGGACCCTCCAGCTCTAACCTGATCCAAATTTCTCAATGGGAAATTATTTTCTCTGCCTCTCCCAGGATACATTTAGAGATACTGGAGTTTGGGAACAGTATTTCTGGTCACTAACTTTTTCCAGCTGTTTGGTGAACATGCATTCTAGCATCATTCAGGAAAAAAAAAAAAGTTGTCTGAATTTCCCCCATTTGCCTCATCTTCTTGGATTAATTTAGTGTGTTTCCCCTTCTCTACAGATGACCTTGCCTCCTCCAGGGTCCGCCTGTATTTCTTTATCTCCAACGAAGGCAACCAGAATCTGTTTGTGGTGCAAGCCAGCCTGTGGTTATACTTGAAATTGCTCCCTTATGTCCTTGAGAAAGGCAACCGGAGGAAAGTCCGGGTCAAAGTGTACTTCCATGACTTGGACCGCAACGACAAGTGGAATGTGGTGGAGAAGAAGGTAGACCTCAAGAGGAGTGGCTGGCACACTTTCCCCCTGACCGAGGCGATTCAGGCCCTGTTTGAGAAAGGGGAGAGGAGACTCAACCTGGAGCTGCAGTGTGAGGGCTGCGAAGAGCTTGCTGTGGTCCCTGTCTTTGTGGATCCTGGTGAAGAATCTCACCGACCCTTCTTGGTAGTGCAGGCCAGACTGGCGGACAACAAGCACCGGATCCGAAAAAGGGGGCTGGAGTGTGACGGCAGGACCAATCTCTGTTGCAGGCAACAGTTTTTTATTGACTTCCGACTCATTGGGTGGAATGACTGGATCATTGCGCCCACGGGTTACTATGGGAATTACTGTGAAGGGAGCTGCCCGGCCTACTTGGCCGGAGTCCCAGGGTCAGCTTCCTCTTTTCACACCGCTGTGGTGAATCAGTACCGAATGCGAGGGCTGAACCCAGGGACCGTGAACTCCTGTTGCATTCCAACCAAACTCAGCACAATGTCAATGCTGTACTTTGACGATGAATACAACATTGTGAAGAGGGACGTTCCCAATATGATTGTGGAAGAATGTGGCTGTGCTTGATTTAAGGGGTGGGGAAGCTGGGGTGGGGGGAGAACATTCCCAGACTAGATCCTCGCAGACGTCGGCGTTGATAAAAGTCACTGTGGAGAGTTGGGTCTGGCCGTTTCACTGGGTGCAAAGATGGTGCCGGCTTGTGAATCTTGGACATTTAAATTTTGCCATTGCTTGAAAGAAAAAAAAGAAACCCATGAATGAAATGAAATACCTTAGAATGCACATGTACACATACACACACACACACACACACACACACACACATATACACGCAGCCACACACACAGCCACCCACTGAGCAGCTTCCAGAATACTAGCAAATGGATACAGTGACAAATGGCAACCTATCTAAAAACGCCTGTCAGTCCGAGCGAATGGGTAAGCAGCCGTTATTCCCACCAGCTGTCCAAGCTGAACTGAAATGAGTTCTCCATGCTCACATAAAAGCACAAAGAGAGCGCTCGAGGACGATGGGGAGAGAGGGAATGAGGCGGGGGTTGGGGGGGTGCAGTAGGAGCTATGTTTCCTTATATGTTTTTATAAGAGTGACTGTCACCTTTTAAGGCTCTACCTACTGCTGAAGGTGATGGCTTCTTCTTACGGTTCAGGCTCAGTGAATCACAAATATACGTCTCTTCCTGCAGCCCTTCCAGAAAAAAAGAGAGAGGGAGGCTCCGGGAGAATACAGTCAGACAGAGACAGTAATGCAGAGGCAAAAACAGTGTGACTTTGCACTGTACCCTGACTTGTCACCCAAATGAGATTGTGGGGAGGGGGTGGAGAGAGGGCTTGGGGGGTGGTGATGGGGAGACACATTATTTGATGCTTTAACTGATTGCAGAATGAGTTCATAGATCAATATGCCAGTTGTGTAAACTGAAAAGGGACTTTTTCTCCCCGCCTAACCTTCAGTTAAAAATCTGAACTGTTCTGAGTTGGGGGAAGAATATTCCAAGTTGCAGTCTGTATTCTTGGATGGAGCTTTCCTCTAGGACTGGTTGGGGCCCGGGAAGCAAGTCCTCTGTGGCCCATGAACCTATCAGTGGTCCCCAAAGCGGAAGTGACATGATGGATGGATGCATGCACGATCAGAGCTCCCAGTGTTTCACCTAGTGTCTGCAGAGGAGCAGAGTTTTAACTGGTCTTGGAAAGGAGGAGGATGAATGCTTTCGGTTTCCTCAAGGGGAGACATCTACAAACCGCCAAGAAGTTCAGAAAACACTGATCCAGCATAGCACTTGCAAAACATCTTGAAGGCCCACTCTGTAGCAGTTGCTGATCTCCATCCATGTCTTCAGAAGTGGTACTTGACAGTGCATTTACTGTGGCTCACCATCTAGTTAAACAAGTGCCACGTGAGCTATGCAATTTAAAGTGTTGACCCATATTAGATGAAACTGGACTTAAAATAATGACTTTTTATATTTTTTTATACTTGAAATGAAATCTTTTGCTTCTTTTTTAAGCGAATGATTGCTTTTAATGTTTGCACTGATTTAGTTGCATGATTAGTCAAAAACTGCCATTTGAAAAAAAAAGAGTTATTTTTATAGCAGCAAAAATGAATACAGTTAAATGTATTATACATAATTTTGGAACCAAAGAGGCCAACATATTAGTTATGATTTTTATTAGATGGCTAGGCCATCACATAGGATGTAGACATTCTGAGTAATTCCTTGGGTGGCCTGCCAATTATTTCAGGGTACAAATGGATTTTGTTTATTCAGTTCAATGTTTTTTTCTATACCATACGCACACAGAATGTAGAAAGAAAACAACTGTAGAATGGAGAAGTGCATCCTTAAATCCCCAATTTTATGTTTATTTAATAAAGTACCTTTTAGGTTCTGTTTCATAATAATTTAAAACCAAACAATTTTCACATAGATTTGCTGTTAAAGTATTTTACATTTGTGTACAGTTTAAGTAAATAAAAAAAAAGCAAGATTGAAAAAAAAAAGATTCTTGCAGTATATAATGTTTTGGGGAAATTTAGCTTTCAGAATTGATACAATGGGTAGGGAAAAACTAAGTACAATCATGTTTGATCTAACATCTCACATTGTGTGTTTTCTACCTTATTTTGACTTCTTTTTAACCATTAATTCAAATTGCTATCAGGGAGCGCAGCACTGACTGTTGTCTATAGTTTGTGAAGAACAAAGATCAAATAGACAAATTATGTATTTATTTGAAGTTCTCTTCCTGTGGTCACCTATCGTCTGCATTGAAAGTGTTGCTCAAGTCCAGTGACCTGACCTAAAATCTTAGACTATGAAATTCAAATGCATTCTTAAAAAAAATACATTCATTTATATTAGCTAATGATCCAGGTAGAACCACTTATATAAATAAGTTCTGGAATGTAGAAATATAACCAAAAACATTGTTCCTTTAGGTTTTCTAATTCTCTGTGGGGGAAATTAACTAGTGTTAACTATATTTTTAACTAACATAGTATTAAGTCTTTAGTCAAATCCTATCCCTGGTTATTTGTCCTTTGAGGAAGTATCTGCTGGCAATCTCTTGTTTGAACCATAGACGGTTAGAGGTTGGAGGAATCTTAAGAATCACCCAGACCTACCTTCCCTGAGAGGTGGCTTGACTTGTTTTAAAAACCATGTTGTTAGCAAAAGGGCCAGTAATTGGGCCCAGACTCCCTGATTCTCAGTCCAGAGCCCCACAACATTATATAGCTTTTTGGGAATTAAGCCTATATTCTATAGCTCCTTGTATTTAGAGGACCAACTGATCATCACTTTATGATTCCAAAGAATAAAAACATATTTTATTCAGAAGCACTTCCTTGTCATCTTCCATCTCCCATCCAAGGATACTGTCTTCGCTTAAGTAATTGTTCTTCTGAATACTGGGTGAAAACCTGGGCTCAGTTAATTAGGTAAATTAATGGAATACTCTTATCCTGATACCATAAAATCTGGAGTCAGGGTCTGGAATATTTCATCTTTTACCTAAGAAGTACTTTTCCTTTATTATTCTTTGTTCTTTCTTTCCATTGCCATTGTTTTCCTTCCTCTTCATTTGTTTTTGTTACTGTTTGTTGTTGAGTTATTTTGTCGTGTCTGACTTTCTGTGATCCCATTTTTGGGGTTTTCATGGCAAAGATATGGGAGTGGTTTGCTATTTCCTTCTCCAGCTCATTTTACAGATGAGGAAATTGAGGCAAACAGGATTAAGTTACTTGTCTAGAGTCACACAACTAAATAAGTGTCTGAGGCTGGATTTGAATTTGGGTCCTCTTGACATTCCATTCCTTACATCATCTATGTTCCTCTTAGCCTCTTCCAAAACAGGTTAAGTATATATAGGTGTGTGTGTGTGTGTGTGTGTGTGTGTGTGTGTGTGTGAGAGAGAGAGAGAGAGAGACAGAGAGAGACAGAGAGAGAGAGAGAGAGAGAGAGAGACAGAGAGACAGAGACAGAGACAGAGACAGAGACAAAGGGAGAGAGAGAGTAAGAGAGTATGTGAGTATCTACATGAACAATGTAGTACTCCTAGATCAGGGTAGCACTTTAATTAGAAGATCAGTCATATAGTTTGTTGATACCTCCACAGAGAATCATACTAAAGTCACCACAAGTGAGTCTCACAGCCTCTATTGTAGGGGAGTTAGTCAGACTTTCTATCTATCCTAAATCCTTCTATTTCCTTTTGTTTTACATCTAGTGGAGATTATTCCCTAGTTTTTGTATACTCTGTCTATGGGCCAGTGAATCTGTGACTTCATTGATGTGATATCAACTTTGGAGTAGGAGGGGGTCCCCATTCCCTTAAAATTGATGGTTCTACCTGTAGAAGAGGTACAATCTCCAGGTTTGTTGAAAACCAATTGCTGCTAATCAATCCATCAATCAAGTATTTTTTGACAAGTATAGTGTGCCTGGAGCACTGTGCTGTGGGTGATGCAAAGTTGAATGAGACATGTTGAAAGACATTTGCCAGAGTACTTTAGCCATGGTGTGTTCTATGTATAGTGTTAATAAAATTATAGTGGTAGCATAAAAAGTGAGAAGGCTAAATTTCCACTGTTAAAAAAAAAAAAAAGAAAAAGCCAGTTTAATCAGACCAAGTCTTCAGTCACACACTAGAGTTAGTAGTTTTATCTATCTGTGTTTTTATTCAGCCTTTATCAAAGAGGTGTTCCCTAGCCTTCATTCTTCCTCTGTCCCATCCAGATGGAACAGATGGTCACCTATGTAACCTGCTTTGAAGAATGCCAAAGATAGGGGCAGGTAGGTGTCAGTGGGTAGAGCCCTGAAGTCAGGACTACCTAAGTTCAAATCTGGCCTCACGCACTTAACACTTCCTAGCTGTGTGACACTGGGCAAGTCACAACCCTAATTGCCTCAGGGGAAAAAAAAAGAATGCCAAAGGACTCCCACTGCATCATAGTAGCTCTCCAAACCAAAGTGCTTGGTTGCCTGAGTTTCCACCATTTGAAATTTATGTATTGCCTTCTCTAGATCCTGTTCAAGAACATGTTTCCTCATTAAAGAAAGTCCCTTTTGCTTTAGAGTGAATGAATACTTGGTCAGGTTGGATCAGCAGAGCCCCAGGCTCTGCCTGCAGTAATGAAGGAAGAGGCAATGAAAAACGGAGAAAAGAGCCCAGACAGGCACAATGGGAGTGTTGGATAGACTTTGCTGACTTCCCATTGCATCACATTTCTGTGACAAAGCTTTCCTCTGATCCACACTGATCACTCCCTTTCTGGAACCCTCTTTTGCCCAAATTTGTCCTCTAATTTGTAGTATGCAAGCCTTAGTTTGGTTTCCCCAGCTAGAATGTAAATTCTATAGCTGGCTGGCCTCAGGGAAACCACTTCAACTTCCCCCTCCTAGCAATGGAGATAACAGTATTTATACTAACCTACCTCTTTGGGTGGTTGTGAAGATTAAATAATAGTTAACAAGAACAGGCTTTAGATAGAGCACTGTACTTGGAGGCACAAGACAGATTCCAACCTTACATACTGGGCATATCACTCTAAAAACCCAGAATAACCCCTGTTTCCAAGAATATCAATCAATTGATAATATTCAGTGCTTTGCAAATCTGGAAGTGCTATATAAACTTCAGCTCAGGTTCAAATAAGATACTCTATGTAAAGCCCCAGACTACTTGCATTTTAGTACAAGGATTCAAATCTTTACTTTACCTATTAGTTTGTTGAACTCTTTTCTTGTGACCACCTTTCATGGATGATAAACAGTTTGTTGTTAATTCACTCATTTTTTCCATCATATCTAACCCAGTGATCCCATTGGGAGTTTTCTTGGCAAAGATAGTGGAATGATTTGCCATCTCCTCCAGCCTATTTTACAGATGAGGAAACTGAGGCAAACAAATGAGGGTCTCATAGCTATTAAGTATTCAAGCTGGATTTGAGTTCAGGGTGAGATTCCAAGTCCGGCTCCATCCACCTAGCCCACCAGTTTTTTTATGTAAATGACTCCCAGCCTTCATCTGTCTTCTGAATGCTAGTCCTAAATTAAGAGCTAATAGACATGTGCACTTGAATATTCTTAAAGCATTATTTCCCTGCCTAAGAAACTCCAGTGGCTTCCTCCTGCCCCTAGGATAATAAGACAAACTCCTCTGGTTCTAGCCTTTCTTTCCCGGGCCTATTGCATCTTACTTATTCTTCATATCCTCTGCTTTCTAAGCAAATTGATCCTGTATGGGACATTCCATCTCCAGTCTCCTTGCCTTGGATTTATAAGTTCCTTCAAAGCTTTGCCAAAGTGCCACCTCCTATAGGGAAACTATCTTGATAATCTCAGTTACTGGAGTGCCTGTCTGTTTGTATATTTATCTGTTATCTATATATGTCTATCTCTGCATATATATATTTACACATTCATAACACACACACATATATATTTGCCATTCTGTGCTCAATGTAAGCTTCCTGAGGATAGGGACTATTTTTGTTTATATATTTTTTTTAGTTTTTGTACCACCATGTTCTAGTAAAGTGCTTAGGTTTTTATTTTATTTCATTTTTTTTTAATGAATCCTGTTGAAAGAACGAATGAACAAAAGATGGAATGAATGAAGGAGCCCAGTATAAATAAAAGGTATTATTAAGTACAGGCATTATATATTTTTATATGTCCCTGGTGTTGCTAATTGATTGATTTGATTGATTCATATATATATATGGTTTTTTGGTTTTTTTTTTGCCTAGTGCCTGACCTGCTTCTTGCTTTCCATAGCTCCTGTCTCAGCTAAATTACAAGTCCTCCTGGGCCCTATGTTGTTACAGACTGTACCTCCCATCTCTTCCCTCTAGTTAAGGCTGAGCTAAAGATGGGATTTTGTATTTTATGTAAAAGCTCAATGGAAATATACGCAGAGAATTTCACATCCTCTCAAGATTGCTTTAGGAATTCAGGCTGACCTTATGAATCAAAGCCTTTCCCTTTTGCTATAGGAGAATGGCCTGGCACTCATACTCAATAGCCCTTCTCCCAGTCCTCTAGTTGCACATTAGACAATGTTCCCTCATGGGGCTACACAAACTCAGACTTCTGCTCATATGCTGCTTCCTTTTTTCATTTTCCTCCCCAAATGAGGGTTTTTACTAAACTATTGTACAATTCTGTAATTGGGGTAATTATATCAACATATTTAATTTGGGTAATTGCTGGGAATCGCATACGGTAATTAGAATGTGCAGTTAGAATACATTGTAAAGCCCTCATAAACGGTGGGGGAGAGCATGTACCCATATGCTACAGCTACTTTGGGAATTTTTGTCCCTTGGAAATGTATAAATATCCATTTTCTGGTTGCCGTTTTTATTCAAAGGTGGTTCTCATAGGCCATACCCATATCCTAAAGCATCTAGCCAATATCTAGCAGGGTTGCTAGTGAATATTATGGAATTCCCTTCTTTGGGAATCTTAAGAATAGGAGAGAAAAGTATCTATAAAGAAGGTGGAGGTTCTGTCCATTCTGCAGCCTCCTAAGAGGATCTGCTGCCCCAGGTTTCTGAGAGGCTCTTATATTGTTATCTGAGTCTGTGGTAAATTACCCAAGAGATCTCATAGCTAGAGGTCTCCTTTACTTCAGGACTCTCCTAATCACTGCTTAAAGCCTCCCCAATCTCTCCTTCCTCTCTTATTATTATATGTACATTTTCATTCATTCATTCATTCATTCACTTCCAATTTGATATCTTGTGGACATCTCAACATGTACAAAACAAAACCCAGTATTTTTTTTTCAAAACCAGTCCCTCCCCACTCCTCGACATCCCTGTTTCTTTCAAGGGTACCACCATTCTTCTAGGCACTCAAATTCTTAACCTTGCAATCATTCTCAGTTCTTCATTATTCCTCGCCCTATGGAGGTATTATCAGTTTTGCCTCCACAATAGATCTGTCTTCTGGAATAATATTTTAGATGCATAAAATAACATAGGATTATTAAGGAATTCTGGAGAAAGGTCGGGCTTTTTTTCTCACACTATTTGGCTCTTTATAATCCTGTTGTAGAGCCCTGGGGAAAACCTTCAAGCTCAGTTTCCCCTAATGTCAAGAGTTCTCCCCCCAAAAGAAAGAAAGATTCTTGATGCACAATTTTAATTAAGTATAAAACAACTGTTTATTTACTCCATGCAAAAAAAGTTAAAAACCACAAACTGTTCAGATGTTAATCGACAAAAACTTATGCATAAAGCAATAGATGATAACTATTTATTATAATAATAATAATAATGCTAACATTTATTTAGTACTTAACATTGGGTATTATCCTGAGCACTTCAATCACTAGCTTATTTGATCCTCACAACCACTCTGGGTGGGGAGGTACTGTTATTATTACCTTTTATTCCTGAAGAAGCTGAGGTAAACAGAATGACTTATACCCTCAAACATTGAAGAAATGTATGAGATTAAATTTGAACTCAGGTCTTCTGCATTCTGAGGCACTGTATCCACATTATACTCTCCCAGGAGGTTGATCAAAACATCAAACATTTTGTGAAATTGCTGAATCAGTTTTTCACTTTGTGACTCAGCTCTGCAGTGTCTAAAGATCCATGACTTCTGGCAGGACATAGCAGGGTTTGTGGCCTTCTGTTGGTGGTACAAGAAATTCTAGAGTAGCTGTAGGGCACATCTTCTTTAGGTACTAACTGTGTGTTCCTGGACTATCACACTCACATTTATTAAGTATTTACTGTGTATGCTAGACACTGTGAAAAGTGATGCAAATAAAAAGGAAAGGCAAGGAAAAGTCCCATAATTTTAGAAGGTTAAAATCTTGAGTTGATATTTTATCACTTATTCCTGGGAATCAAACTGAGAAAAAAGCAGCTATAGTACCAATGGAAAAAATCAGGCCCCATATGAATAAAGGGAGAATACTTAGAATAAGAGGTCAAGCCCAAATACATTTTAAGCAAAGATGGAATTCTAAAGCCCACTAAAAAGCCTTGGATCAAAAAGGGAATATAATTCTAAAGCATGGTTCCAAATTAGATAACCAGAGAAACAGAAAAGCAGATTTAGAGGAAAAAAAATCAACAGCTTGCACAGATTCTGGGTAGAAACTGGCTTATCTTTACTCTCTTAATCAAACATCAAACAGCAGGTCATTCATTTATTGTGTGCCTCCTATATGGGGGATACCTCTCTCTCTTGTCTCTCTACCTCTTTCTGTCTTGTCTCTTTTCTATCTCTCTGTTTCTGTCTCTGTTCCTGTCTTTCTTCACCCCTGCTTTCTTCCCTTCTTCCTTTCTAACTTTTTGTCTTCCTTTCTAGCCCAAATTCTCTCACTTCTTCTTTCCCACTTTCATTCTTTTCTTTTTTATCCATACTCCTTATCTTTTCTTTTATCTTTTCACTGCTCTTCTTCCTTTCCATCTTTGTCCCTTTTCTCTCTCTGCCTTCTTTCTCTTATTTCTCCCGCCCTCCAATTTTAATCTTTTCTCTCCTCTTACTTTTCTTGTCTTTACCCTTTCTTTCTCCTCTTCTTTCCTTCTATCTTTTCCCATCTCTCTCCAGCCTTCTTGACTCTCCTTCTTTCTTTCTTTTTTTTCCTTTCCCTCTCTCCCTCCTTCTTGTCCCAAAAGCAATTTACTTTTAGTCCCCTTCAGGGATTTGGGATATACTGTCCAATTTAACTGAACCATATCTAGGTTCCTTCCAGCCTTTTCTGTTCACCCACTTTCACACCGAGAAGGGGTTCTGTTTGGCCAGAGGATGTTCAAAGTCTCACTAACTGAGAAGATTTTTAAAGTTAACCTCATTAGTTTCAGATTGTGTGTCCCTCATGCTCTCCCTGGCTTTCCTCGTGATAACACAATTATGCTGGCTGCTCTTCTAAAGACTGGGCACTGGGGGAGGCTGAGGCTGCTGGTTAAAATGCCAGTGGGAATCATTTATCCATGAGAGCCATGAGCTTTGTCCTTAGCTCAGATAGTGGAAAGGTTGGCTATATTTGGCTATTTAAAATACTCCTACGCCCCAGCATGTGGTGTAAACATTATTCCTCTATTACATTTTAAGCTTACTTGAAACAGGAAGGGAACATTAAAGAGCAGTAGACTGGGTGTTAGAAGATATAAGTTCTGCTTTCAGTGCTTCCACTGGACTTCCTATGTGACCTTGGAAAATTTCTTAACCCCTCTGGGCCTCAGTTATTCCATTTGTAAAATTAGGGGTTATCAAAATCACTTTAATATTAGCTCTCATTTTCCTCATTTATAAAACGAACAGATTGGGCTAGGTGATTGCCAAAGCAATAATACACAGAGGTGATTGGGGACATAGAGGAATGTGTGCGCAATTTAGAATTAGGAAGACTTGGATTCAAATTCCACAGAAACTTAATATCTGGACTTAGGTTTCCTTAACTGATAAGTAGAGATAATGCAGCATTAACCTTATGCAGGCTTCTGAGAGATTCAAAGGAAATACTTATTGAAGCATACTTCAGGAGAGTTAAAATGCTATTAAAAACAGCAATTATTATTCTGTGATTTTGCTCCATTAAAACTGATCAATTGCATTGACAGGGTAGTCATCCAACCTTCTCCTTAAAGTCCTTGGGGGTCCTAAAGGTTCAAGGAGCTCAAAAAGACCTACCTGGGAGTTCTCTTCTCCCATTTCTGCAAATTCATTGGGGGCTGTTGTTAAATGTTTGGTCTGCATCCACTGCAGAAAAATCTTTTAAAAAGAGATCTGTCATGTCATCTTCATTGAATAGTTCATTAAATGGCTTCTTAATAGCCCTCCTTCATAAAATTCTGTTTACTATGGGAAAGGATCAAAGGCATTGTAGAAGAAGGGAAAATTGAAATCTGAGATGTGAGTCTCTGCTGCCTCCATTTCTACTTCATGGAGAAAGAAGAATTTATATAACATAAGGGAAAAATAATATTAACATTGGAAAAAATGCTAACTCAGAGAATTTGGGTTCAAATATTTCTTGTGTTGCTTATTCTGTGAGTGAGCCATATGATCAGAGACCCCAAGCCTAGGTCTCAATTTTCCCATCAGCAGAATGAAGAGATTGGGCTAGAGGTCTGTTTTAACTCTAAGTCTGTGATTCTATGTCCATGAAAGTAGTCCTTTTTTTGAAGGAAATTTTTGTGAGCCCCAAATTTCTGGCAAGGTCATGAGTTATAGGGGCTTATTTTGATGGCACTGTGTCAGAACAATTGCTATTTATAAATTTTTGGATCCTTATCTTTCCTTGGTGAAACAGGTTATGGTACTCTTTGGAATAAGAAAGAACTTAGTTAGGAGGCAAGGATACCTGCTGGAGTAGGCTCCAACTGTGGTGTGCTTTTAAGGAGCACTGAGATCCTTTTTTTTTCCTTCATTGTGGAGGAATTTGAAATTACACTATTTGAAATTTATAACTTTGAGTAATGAGATTATCCTATATTAAAATGCTAAAAGCCTTTTGGAATAGTAATGCTTTCAACCTATTATCAATTATTTAAACTGCCTTATGACTGAATTTATGAGATTATCTGGATCTCTGGAGCCCAAGGAGTTGAGTTCAGATCTCTGATGCTTCTTATCTATGTGATCATGGGCAAGTGACTTTACCTCTCTGGGTCTTGTTTTCTTCATCTATAAACCAAGGGCAATTGAACTAGAAGCCTATGAGTTCTAGAGCCTACAACAGTCAGAGAATGCTTGGGACAGAGGTCTCTGGTGGTGGAGAAATAGAAAATGTCACAGACACCAAAAAGGGACATTAGATAATGCCATGAACAAAATTCTCTTGCCAATTTCTTATCCTGTAGTTAAACAATAATGGAAGGCTTATTTTTTTCCTCCTAGGCACTTACTCATGTATTTATTAAATACCTATTATTTGTCAGATATGAAAAAAAGGCAAAAAGAGCTCCTGCCCACAGGGAGCTTACAAACCATAGTTGGCATTTCCTAATCATTAGTAATTCTCAGTAAATTGAGAAGAAAACAATCACTGACCATCTGTCCTGGGATAAATAAAGTCATTTCTCTTCATCTCAGTTTCCTTTTCTGGAAAAAATCAAATTGGGTTGGAGGAGATGACTTCCCCTTCTGTCCTATGCCTATGGTATGCACCTCTCTTTTCCTGATGAGCAGAATGGACCATCTACCTGAATCCTCAGCTGAGAAGGCATTGCTCAGCTCTGGATCCTTGAGCGCCTGACCACACCTCTGTATTTCTTTCCCTCTCAAGATCACTCCACGTTCCACATATGAATCATCTAATAGCATTTTGCAAAAGCCTATAATTTACAAAGAGCATATCAAGTTCTAAGGTGTAGATATAAAACACACCATCCTTTGTGGGTGAGGGTGATGCTGGTTCGACTGGGCGGTTACTATTTTAAATTGACTCCAATAAAACACATTAGTTGGCCGCTCAGCTTTTGCTTAGGCCACTTCTGGCATCTCATGAATAGTATATTCCTCCTAGTCCACATCCCGGAGCCTGGGAAGAACACATTTTGAAACCTGAGGGTGTCTCATAAAAGCCTCAGCTTTAATTAATCAGGTAATGTAAGTCGAATTGGTTAAAGCCAGCCACGCTCCTTTATCCTGAGTGGCTCTGTTAGGTATTTTAAATGTTAATAATTAATGTTAACATCACAGGTTAGATAGTGAGGGAGACCCATGAACCTAGAGAAAGCCAGAATCCCGATCTCAGAAACGAATCTTGCTTGTTGATTCTCACATCTGAGCACTTAAAAAAGAGCATTCTAGAATCACTGAGAAAGGGTGCAGATAGAAAAAAAGGTAAAGGTGGAGGAGGAAAGGAGGAGAAAGAAGGTGAAGATGGGAAGGAAGGGAGACAGAGAGAGAACAAGAGGGAGATGGAGAGAGAGTGTGAGAAGGAATAGCAGTTAAATTGTTCAATAGATGAAAGGATGGAAGAAAAAAATGAGAATTACAGAGGATGAGGAAAAGAGGATTAAAAAGAGGGGGAAAGTGGAAAGGAGGAATGGTGCTATGTGCATAGCAGGCACTCAGTAAATGACTTTCTGATTGATGTTTCATTGAGAAGGGAGGAGAGAGAAGAGATAGTTTCTGTTCAAAAGCTGAGCAAGCAGTTGATTCCCCCCCCCCCCCATAAATCTGCTTTCCTATTTATGATCTTATTTAATCATCCAGAACAACTTTGTAGGTTGGATATTGCTATACATTTTTATAGACAAGGAAACTGAGGCAAAGAAAAACTAAGTGACTTGTTGAAGTCCTATAACTAAATTGCAGTAGAGGCAATTCTCGAATTGGGATGACATCTGCTATTGGCTTATTTTTACTATGTACTACTAGTAATGTTAATATCAACTAATACTACTGCAACTACTACTACTATTACTACTATTACTAGTACTATCATTACTGCTATCCATGACAAATGTGGAGATATGTTTAGAAGAATTGCCATATTTAATCTATATCAGATTGCTTGCTGTTTTGGGGAAGTGGAGAGTCAGGAGAGGGAGAAAAATTTGGAACATAAGATTTTGCAAATGTGAAATTTTAAAAACTATTTGGAAAAATTGATTATTTAAAAAGATAAAAAAATAAAAGTACTCCCTCCCAAATCTAATACTGCTATTATTAGTAGTACTATTACTACTAGTAGTATGAATATGTGGTCATAATAGTACTGCTATTGCTACTCTTGATGTATTTACTTGTACTATTAGCACTACTGTTGCTACTACTCATATTACCATTAACACTGTTAGTATCATTACTACTGGTGGTGATACTTCTAGTATTATTACTAGCACTGCTGTTGCCACACCATCACCATTATCACCATTGTTGCCACTGCTGCTACTACTACTACTACTACTATTACTACTACTACCACCACTACTAGTACTATAACTCCCCATCCTCCTCCTGTACTGAGGGGCAGTATGGCATAATGGATAGAATGTTGGAGTTAGGAAATCTGTCCACTAATGACCAAGGGTAAATCAAAACTTCCCTCTCTAGACAAACTCTCTAAGACTATAAGTTGTAGAGCATTTGTAAAAATACCTGATATTTATAGGATAGGGATAAGGATTGAGAATGAATTCATTGATCCCACTGGCATAAGGAACTCTCTTTCCTAATATAGGAAATTATTGTTATCCTTCGTTCTGGAAGAGGACCTTGATGAAATGGAAGTGATGCCATAACATGCAAATGAACTGGGTTTAAGTGAGGGAGGGCTGTGCAAGATCACCTGCCCCATTTTCACCTCCAGAGCCATCTGGGTCTAGTGGCAAGACATAGATCAAGAGGACAAAATGGCCCTGGATGCAGTGGGAGACCTTGGACTTTTTAAGCTAAAAGATCTTCAATAAGTCTGTTTGACTGAGGCTGCATCCATCCAGTGATCAAGGCTAGGTAGCAACTGAAGCAAAGAATCTCCTTTTTCGCGTAGTCAAAAGAAAATCTAAATAAATAAGTAAAGGAATAAATGAATCAGGGAGGGGAAGACTCTCAGTGTTTCTATAGGAAGGGACCTTCTTTGGAAGTTAACATGATTGAGCTGCCTAGAGCCCCAAGGTTAAGTGACCCAGGGTCATACAAACTGATGCTTATATCAAGCAAATGGAGAATGCTTTGCATATATTATTCATTTGACCTTCATAGCTATCTACCATTATTGATGTCCCAGGTATTAATATCCCCGTTTTATAGAGGGAGCTGGGGCACAGAGCAGGTAGGGACTTAACTAGTAAATGCTAGAGGTCAGTTTTGCCCTCGAGTCTTCTTGAATCCAAGTCAACCTCTCTATCCACTGTACCACATATCCACGTATGTGAGCAGTGAGACAGCAAAATCTTAAGTCCTTACAGGACCTTACAGAAACCAGCTAGCCTATCCTCTCCCTTCCAATGTAGGACCATTGGTATAACCATTTGAAGGACAGCCAAAAATCCTGGGCTTTAGGGATGGAAGGGTTTTAGAGAGTATCCTTTATAGTATCCCTTGCTTTAGAGATGAGGAAATGGAGAATAAAGGCGGTGTTGTGGCAAAGTACATAAAGTG
Source organism: Sminthopsis crassicaudata (assembly GCF_048593235.1). Taxonomy (NCBI): domain Eukaryota; kingdom Metazoa; phylum Chordata; class Mammalia; order Dasyuromorphia; family Dasyuridae; genus Sminthopsis; species Sminthopsis crassicaudata. The sequence goes on along the minus strand of NC_133619.1, from coordinate 364,123,659 downwards.
TTGGGTCTGGAGTTAGGAAGAACTGAGTTCAAATGTGATCTCAGTCACTAGCTGTGTGATCCTGGGTAAGTTACTTAATTGCTGTCTGCCTCAGTTTCCTCACTGCAAAATGGGGATAATAACAACACCTCCTTTCCAGGGTAGTTGTAAGGATCAGATGATGGTAATTGTAAAAACACTTAGTACCGGGCATATAGTAGGTGCTACATAAATGTTGGCTGTTATTATTCATTCCAACAGGTGGTTAGTAGTAGAACCAGGATGTGGATTCAGATGTTCTGATGGCACATTCAGTGGGTTCTCCTCCACCCATTCAGCCTCACCCACGTCAGGTTCCTCAGGCGCTCATTCTGCTACAAACCACTGAGTACAGAAAAAGAAAGGAAATTGTGCCAACTCTTCATCGCTTTCCCAGCCCACATGATGCAAGAAGTCCCAGAATGATCATTGTACAGTGTGGGCAATGGGAAGAAATCACTGAATTTGGAGTCAGAGGTCCTGTCCTCCAATCCCAAGTCTGCCCTTGACTGTCACCTCGGTGACTTTTACTGACAGTATGAATTTGTTAAAGTCATTTTATGAATTTTAGTTTCCTCATTTTTAGAATAAGGGAGTTGGATCAGATGATCTCTGAAGTCTTTTCCAGCGCTATATTTATAAGGCTATGATTTCCACCCTTTTAGCCTCAATTTCCCCATCAATAAAAAAGAGATCATTGGGTCTCTAAAGTCCCTTTTGGCTCTCACATTCTATGAAACTGATAATGAGAACTGGAATCTGGTTGGGAATGAGGGGTTGCCTGGAGCCAGATTCAAGCTAGCTTTAGTTCCAGCTCAGAGAAATTTGAGGCTCACATGATGGCCCTGGGGTGCTCTCCTGTGCCATTTAGTTATTTATTATGTAAGCCCTTTGTGGCACAGAGCACAAGTGACTCATACCACAATGGCATGGTAGAATGTTTATTTACCAAATGAGTGGGGCAGCCATGACAATTTTTCTAAGCTCTGGTCTGAGGCTGAAACCTAATGGGCTCCTTGAATTTCACAATCCCTGGGAATAATAGCAGGATAAAAGCAGTGGAACATTGAAAGATGAATAATATGTTTCGAAAATTTTGTTGACTAGATGTGTGTTTTTCAGACGTTAAAAAAAAAAGAGAACACACCCCTCCCCCACTCCATTTTGCGTAATTAAAATCCCAAACTATGGAGGATATAGGTAGATTGGATTTTTAGATGTTAGAATATTCACGTAGAAATGGAAGAAATGTTCATGAACAACAGAAGCACCAAAATAATGAATGTTAGAAGTAGAAGGGACCTTAATCCCTTATTTCATACTGGAAAAAAAATTGGAGCTCAGGTATGTGAAGATACTAGATAATTGAACTGAACTCAGTAGTTGCTTTATTTCCTTTTTCCTTTTTGAGAGCCTACTGTGTGCTTCATTTTGTTACAAACTGTGGTCCATAGAGAAAAGGAGTAGAATAGGACATTATCTGGCTCTTATGGGAGATGATAATCCCAATCATGGAAATGGCACACACATGCATGTGTGCATGTATGTGAACATGCATACGTATGCATGTGTGTACATTTGTGTATATGTGGGTGTGTGATTTATAGGCGTATATACAGTGTGAAACCATTGAAGAACAATGGAATATAGTGTAGGATTTGTTGTTGTTGAATCATTTCAGTCATGTGTAACTCTTCATGACCCCATTTGGGGTTTTCTTGGCAAAGATCCTGAGGTGGTTTGCCATTTCCTTCTGCAGAGTGAGTGTATGGATAGGTAGATGCCAATTTGCTTGATGTCAGCTACATGTATTGTGGGAGACCAGAGATATGGGAGACCAATGTGAGCTGGAGTCAAGGAATGCCTTTAAGGAAGAGACAGCCCTTGAGCTGGACACTGGAGTAATTTCTGGCATTTCTCAGGCCTTGGCTGCGTGTCTGCTGGATGATCCTGTGGCATCTTAGAGCACGAGGTTTTTATTTTCAAAAAGAAGGGAGAGGAGACTCATTAGAGTAAATTCTCAGTTTTTGTTTATTTGTGGAACCTTTGATTTCACTGGCAGAGGAGGCTGGGGGAGGAAAGAGAGGGGGGAGAGGATGGAGAAGAAGGAACTTCTTTGACCCATTGGCAACTTGTCATAGCTTTAGAGAGTTGTCTGAAGAAACACAGATTAAACCGTGGACCAGCCCAAGGTCACTCAGCCAGTTTAAATCAGAAGAATAATCCAGGACTTCCGGATGCAGAAGTCAATTCTTTATCCTCTATACCACAATTCCTCTCATTTGTTTGTTTTAAGAGAAAGAAAGCATTGAGGGCTAGCAGGCTGTGTACCCTTGGGCAAGGTGAAATACCTTTGATCAGTTTCAGTTTCCTCTGTAAAATGGAGAGTTTGATTAAAGGGATCTCTAAGGTTCTTTCTAGCTCTTAAGGAAAGGATTATGTGACTGAATCAAGCTCTCAGTCACACATACATTTGCAAGGCCTGTTTCACTTTTGTATTTCTATCCTATTATAATGCTTATATCAAGTGATTAATAAATATAGTCAAAAGAGTAGTGACTCTAGAGTTACGAGATTTGGGTTCAAATTCCACCGTTGCTTCTTAATTATATGCGCGAACTCGAGCCATTTAAACCATCCTCCTCAGTTTCCACATCTGTAAAATGAGGGGGTTAAGACAAGTGCTTCCAGCTCGAGATCTTACGATCCTGTGATTATTGTCTGGGCTTCAGGGGGAAAGAAAAACCAGATTTCGGGTCCAAACAAGGCACTAACACTCGAAGAAGAAAATTGGAGAGAGACGCATCGGAGGACGAGCCTTCCTTATTCTGGCTACTTTGCAGCTTCCCTCCAAGTTTCGTTGTCCCCCGATGAAGCCACGAGGCCATAAGGGTGGAGAGAGCTTGCCCACCTCTCCCTGGCACCCTGGCAGCCTCTCTGGTCTGGGGGCTGGGTGCCTCAGTCCCAGCCGCCCGCCCGATGGGTGTTTCTGGGGTGGATTAAACCAGCCTTGCTGGCTGCCGAGTTTTATTCACAGTATCTATGGGGCTCCACAAAGCCCCCGTTTTCCCATTTGTATCTGTTTCTAAACCCCTTTTTATCTGTTTGCCTCGGCTAAGCCCTAAAGCTTTTAAACTGGAATTAGAGCCGGGCCCTGTGCGGGAGGGGAGGGCAGCCTCCGACAAAGGTATTTGAAGAGTTACTGACAACTCCGGGGAAACGTGGGAGGGGGAAACCCGGCCCGGAGCCGCGGCGCTGCTCCTTTCTCACGTTGGCCGCACTCGGCTGGCCTCCGCTCCACTCGGGTTATTAGTTGATTTCATTTCATTTTGTCGTTACTACTGTCCCCCTCCGCCACTATGGACAGTGGGACATTGTCATGGAAACAGGCTTTACGGAAAGTGGGTTGTCGGGAGTAGGGGAGAGAGATGGGCTAGAAGGAAGTAAGAAGGGACAGCTCCCATCTCTCCGGTGCTCATTTGAAAACCATCACCATCCTCCTCCAGGCCAGTGTCAGCTTCGCTCCCCCCCCCCTCCTTTAATCTCCTATTTGGGACCCCAGGGTTATTGGTTGCCATGATTAAAAGGACACCAATGGAGTAGTATTGGGAAGGAAGCCAAGTTTCTTCCATTCAGCCCCCTTATTCTGATGCCCCCTCCCACCTTCATTTCCCTTTAAAAAAAAGTAACATGCATTTATTTTTTCTCTCTCTACCACCTATTCACCCTCGTTAAACACACACACACACACACACACACACACACACACACATACCACTAATAAAATCTTTGTAATAAATATGCTTAGGAAAACAAATTCTCATATTGGTCAGGATCTGTGTGTGAATCTTATTCTGCATAGCTTATTCATTCTCTCTGCCTCAGGACAGTATGCTTCCTCTTAGGTCCTCTGGAATCCACTTCTTAAGTTGTCTTTATTCATAATATTGTTGTATAAACTGTTCTCTTGGTTTTCCTTATTTCACTTTGCCTCAGTTCCTACAATTTTTCCAAGGTTTCCCCGCCATCCTTTTAAAAATTTCTCATGGAATAATAATAGTATTCCATTGTATTTGTGCACTGTAATTTGTTTAAGCAGTTCTCAGTTGATGGGCACTCCTTTGATTCCCTGTTTTTTGTTGCCACAAAAAGAACTGCTATAATGTTTTGTTTTATTTTGTTTTTGCAGATATGGGTACATCTGTTTTTTATTTGATCACTTTTTACCTTCCATTCTTAGGAACCTAGGGTTCTCCCACTGTGGTACCCCTCTCAGACTTACTGTTATGGTCTCCTGTTATGGTTATAAGTCATCATAGGTTTAAAGCTGCAAAGGAAATTGAAGACCAAATGGTTTAACTCTCTCAATTTACAGAGGTAGCTTGCTCAAAGTAACAGAGAGAGAAAATGGAAGAACCACGGCCCAGATCTCCTGACTCCAAGCCTACCACTTTTTTCTTATCACAAGGCCTTTATGGGTATAAAACAACACTATTGCATAATTTTGCTTTCAACAAAATGCTGTTGTGGTTGTTGTTCACTAACATCTAACCCTTTGTAACCCCATTTGAAGTTTTCTTGGGAAAGAAAACTACTAGAATGCTTTGCCATTTCCTTTTATGGATAAGGAAACTGAGGCAAACAGACTTAAGTGATTTGTCAAGAACATAAGTCTTCCTGACTCTGCCCTGTACTCTATCGATCTGCCACCTAGCTGCATAAAAGCTGTATAAGAGGAAAAAAAGAGAATCCTGGGGGAGGAGGGGTGATAAGAGGAAGCCCTTTTATTCTCTCTTTCTCTCATCTTTTGTTCTGTTTCTGGTAGATCAGGAAAGCAATAGGTAATAACACTGGAAAGGGAATAGGAGGAGGAAGGGAAGAAAATGGAGGTGGTGGATAGGATTCTGTCAATATAGAAGCATCCCAGGGATTTATACGGACTGGAGACCTTAAAGCCCTGGCATCTCTCTTTCTCTCCTTCCCTCCCTTTTTCCTTCCTTTCTTCCTTCCTCCCTTCCTCCCTCTCTCCCTCCCTCCTTCCTTCCCTCCCTCCTTCCCTCCCTCCTTCCCTCTCTCTTTCTTTCCTTCCTTCTCTCTCCTGCCCCTTTTCATTCCTTCCTTCCTTCCTTTCTTCCTTCCTTACCTCTCACTCTCCTTCCTTCCTTCCTTCTCTCCCTCCTTCCTTCCTTCCTCCCTTCCTTTCTCTTTCTTTCTTTCTTTCTTTCTTTCTTTCTTTCTTTCTTTCTTTCTTTCTTTCTTTCTCTCTCTTTCTTTCTCTTTCTTTCTCTCTTTCTTTCTTTCTTTCTTTCTTTCTTTCTTTCTTTCTTTCTTTCTTTCTTTCTCTCTCTTTCTTTCTTTCTTCCCTCCCTCCTTCCCTTCCTCCTTCCTCTCTTCCCTCCTTTCCCTCCCTTCCCTTCTCCCTCCCTTTTTCTCTTTCTTCTTTCTTTCTCCCTTTCTCCCTTTTTCTTTTTCTTTCTTCCTTCCTTCCTTCCTTCCTTCCTTCCTTCCTTCTTTCCTTCCCTCCCTCCCTCCCTCCTTCCTCACTCCCTCCCTCCTTTCCTTCCTTCCTTTGCTTCCTTCCTTCCTTCCTTCCTTCCTTCCTTCCTTCCTTCCTTCCTTCCTTCCTTCCTTCCTTCCTTCCTTCCCTCCCTCCCTCCCTCCCTCCCTCCCTCCTTTCCTTCCTTCCTTTGCTTCCTTCCTTCCTTCCTTCCTTCCTTCCTTCCTTCCTTCCTTCCTTCCTTCCTTCCTTCCTTCCTTCCTTCCCTCCCTCCCTCCCTCCCTCCCTCCCTCCCTCCCTCCCTCCCTCCCTCCCTCCCTCCTTCCTTCCTTCCTTCCTTCCTTCCTTCCTTCCTTCCTTCCTTCCTTCCTTCCTTCCTTCCTTCCTTCCTTCCTTCCTTCCTTCCTTCCTTCCCTTATCCTCCACTGGCTTCTGTCCTGCCTCAAGACATTGGAAGTCATCAGAGTGACTTGTAGCTGTTGAATCATGCATCTCACTGCAAGGAAGAAAAGGGCATCCTGGCACCCCAAGTCCATCCTGGACTTGCAGTCTGGAAGATTTGGGCACAAAACCCTGCTTCTGACACTTAGTAAGTGATGTGACCATAAGCAAGTCATGTATATTCTCTGAATTTCAGTTTCTCCATCATAAAATGAGGTGGTTGGGTTTGCTGATCTCAGCAAGGTCTTCGGGGGCCTGTGAACTCTGAATACATTTTCCCACTGCAAACATCATCATACCTGGTGGCTGGTTTTTATAGTACTACTGGAACCATTTTCCAGGCACATTATGGATTGAAATCATCCTTCATGATCTAGCCTCTTGCTTTGGACCTTATTCTAGGTCTATCCCCTGAGACTTTTGCTAAATGATTGAAGGTAACATAAATACATTTTGATAAAACTCACTAATCTGATAGAATAACTCCTGGCTCTGACTCCAACCTAACCTTTTAACTTTGTCTTTCACAGCAGCCCCTCAATGTGAGGATTCTGCTCCTCCACACACTCTGCTCTACTCCCTGAAAAATCCATGTGCATTCTTGCCTCATTGCTTTTGTTCATACTTGGAATGCCCTTACGCTTGCTCTGTGCCTATCTTAAGTCCCATCCATCCTGCAGAAGCCAGCTTGTCTCACCTTTTCTGCGAAGCTTTCCCTGGCAGCTCCAGCTTCCAGTGTTTTATCTCGCCCTCCTGTGAGCTCCAGCTTTCATCTGCATCGCCCGTTTGGCATTTAGCATATGCTGTCTTCTATTGTTAGTTGTCTCTTTCCATGTGGATCTTGTCTTCCAACCAATCTGTGTGCAACTTGAATGCAGAGACCAGATTCCTATTCATTGTTGTTGCTTTCTTTCTCCCTATTTTATCTGGGACTGTGCTTCTCACATAGTAGGTGCTCATAAATATTTGCTGGTTGAATGATTAGTTGCTAAGGTGTTACTGACTGATAATGTCTTAATCTGTTGCCCCTGTCAGGTGACATTCATTTTTTTTTTTTTTTTTTTTTTTTTTTAAACAGGAGTTTTCAAAGCCTTAGCTCTAAGGAATGAGTCATATGAGGATTTCAATTTTGGTGGCAGCCCAGAGCTCCTGAAATCGCACCACACAGGAGGTTGAAACTCAGAGGAAGGCCAACCCTGGAAAACACACCAAGAATTGAGCCTCCGTGGGACATGTGAGTCAGAGAGTCAGGTGAATGCTTAAGTTGTGGTTTTAACTTCCCATGAAAAATCTTTCTCTGAAGAGTGCCAAGGCACTGACTTGTGTCCTCCCAGCACCCCTCAGAGAGACTGTTCTATGCGTTTTTTTAAATGCAGAAATTGAATAACTGGCCAAAGCCCTGACTGGAACCCTGAGCTGCTGATCCAGATCACCACTCTCCTTTTGGGATACCTTTTATATTTCTTTTGTGTGTTTCAGTGTCTCCCACTCCATCCTTTCCCCAATGTCCCATCTCTTTCCAGGTTCTTAACTTGTCCCATATCTAAGAGATCCCCTCCCCCTACTCTATATGATTTGGACCAGCTCACTTACATTGCCCAGGCTTCTCCCTCCCTTTTCAGATAACACCTAGACGTGCTGTTTTCCATGCCTTAAAAAAGACTCCCAAAGTTACTCTTCTATAAAGTCCATTAAAACCAGTAGAACCCCATTCCACACCTAAGATATGTTTTAGTGGGCAATAGAGGACCAAGAGAGTGGGAAGGACATTGATAAGCTAGAGTGCATCCATAGCAAGATAACCATCATGGGGAAACTGCTGGAGAGCACGCCCTTAGGAGGCAGCACACTATAGTTGTACATGGAATCGAAGGATCTGAGTTCAAATCCAAGTTTTCAAATCCTGGTTTTGCTACTTATCACCTATGTGATCTTGTAGGTCATTTGACCTCTCTGAATCTCAGTTTCCTCATCTGAACAATAAGTTGGCTAGATTATTGACTATAAAGGTGCAAATCTGGTTCTGTGATCATCTGGTTCACAGGAAGATGGATTGAAGGAACTGGAAAATGTTTACTCTGAAAACATGAAGATCTCAGAGATTATATGGTGCAAGCTGCCTTTAGATATTTGAAGGGTTTCTATGTGTAACATGGAGTAGAATGATATTATGTGTCTCTGGAAGGCTGACCTTAAAACAGTGGGTAGAAGGTAGAGAACAATAGGGAAACAAATTCTGGTCCAGTGTAAAGAAAAGCCTGTGAACTGTCCCGTGACAGAGTAGATTCCTCAGAAAGCAGTGGTTTCCCATCGAGATGGTACAGTAGATAGAGGACTGATCCTAGAATCAAGAAGATCTGAATTCAAATCTGGTCTCAGGCACTTATTAACTGTGTGCCTTGGGCAAATCAACTAACCCCAACTGGAGAGAGACAGAGACAGAGACAGAGGGAGAGACAGACAAACAGACACAGAAATACAGAGAGAAACAGAAACAAAGACAGAGAGAGACAAGGATAGAGAGAGACAGAAGAGACAGAGAGTGGAGACACATAGAGACAGAGAGAGGCAGAGAGATAGAAGAGACAGAGACAGAGATGGAGACAGAAACAGAGAAAGACACACACACTCAGAGACAGAAAGAGACAAAGAGAAAGAGAAAGAGAGAGAGAGAGAGACAGAGACAGAGAGACAAAAAGAGAGATAGAGATTGGGTTACTATTTGTTACAGGTTGTTGTAGATGGGATTCCTGTTCAGATCTAGATTGGACTAGAAGACCTCTGAGCCTCCCTCTAACTTTGAAGTTCTGTGGTTCATGTGGCTAAGAGGGCCAACCAATAATCTAAAGAACAGACATTTGAGATGCTACCAGAGAAGGAGGATTCTACCCAGGAGGTGAAAGTGGAGATGGGGATTCCTAGAGGAAGTAATTTTTATTTCATTTCTGATTTTTATGTCAGTTAACTTTTTAGACTGCAAATGGGAGAACCAGGTATGGATCATAATGTGAATATTTAGTAGTAATAATGATGCTGATGCAGCTGATGATAGGAAGTTACAAATATTGACATGATGCAATAGCAGCTGAGCATTGATTAGCTGATGTTAAAAGGTAAGTGAGGACTGTTTCCAAGATTCATTTCAATCTAATAAGTATTTACTGAGTATTTGTCCAATGCTTACCTCTGTGGATGATGACAAAGTAGGGAGAAGACACTGTGTTGGCCCCTCAAGAAACTTAAAATCTCTCTGAGGAGAGAAGACATTAAACACATTAAACAAACCAACATATAATTAAAATATTATGTTAAGTTATTTAGTCCGAGTCTGAATGTGAGAGGCAGTGAGAGATAATGGAGAGAAAATTGGCTTTGGAATTAGAAAGCCCTGAATTCAAGTCTTAACATAGTACCTGGCCCATTGTATGTGCTTAATAAATGTTTATTGACAAACTTACTCATACATCCTGACTCTGTGATCCTGGACAAGTCACTGAGACTTTTAGTTCCCTACTTTCTAAGACTTTTGTAGAGCATATGCTTACCTGCATTGGTAAAGAAAAATTTGAAATCATAAGTCTGGTTCTAAAAATGAAATCATTAGGGAAGGGAGGAAGGGTTTAAATATTTATATAAAGCCTGCTATGTGCCAGTCACTGTGCTAAGTGCTTTATAATATCATTTCATTTGATCTTCACAACAACCCATGAGGTAGGTGCTTATTATCCCCATTTTGCAATTTAGGAAACTGAGGCAGACAACAGTAAAGTGATTTGCCAGACTCATAAAGCTAGTAAGCATCTGAATCTGTATTTGAACTCAGGTCTTTCTAATTTAGCTGCAGGTCTATCTACTGTGACACTTAGCTGCTTTTTAAGTTTAATTAAGGGTATCATATGTGATTCAGGATGTGGGGTAATGTATAGGGTATTATAGGATCTCTAAGATGAGAAGAGACAACCTGTCTCTCCCTTTGAAATCATTCTTTTCACTTCCCATTCTTCAAACATTCCTATTCTTTAAAAGTAAGTCTATGATCAGGGAGTTTTAAAAATTCTGAATTCAAAGCTATCTTTCCTAAGAGTTTATCTTCCCTTTCTGACCTGGAAAGCGGATCAGGTAATGGAAGAATCTAAAGCAAGGACTTCTTAGATCCAGAGGTCCAGTCCAGAGATTCTTTTTGGATGTCAATCTTGACTTTGAACTTTTGGGGTTTTCACTGGTCATAGTAGCACTTCTTATCCCTTACGTCTCCCTTCCACCCTAGCCTCAGGGCCTAATAATATTTCCTGAATCTAGTGGAAGAAAATAAAGGATGGAAGTTAGCCAAAAATAGACAGGAGTTGGTGTGAAATTGTCTTCTCTTATAAAGTGTCAGTCTAGGACACTAGATCCCAGCCTTTAGGCCTCCACAAATCCAGGTAGACAACAATATTGTCATTTTGTAATGTATTTTCTCAGACAACACAAATAATACGACTTTTAGTGCATCAGTAGAAAGATCTGAAAAAGTTTTGTTTTGAAAAGGTTGTATACCACTGATTAAGAAGTTCAGGAGTATAGGAAAGGCCAGCCCAGAGAGCTCACTTGCTTTGAGGACCACCCAGTTTATCTGGGGGTAGCTTAGCTCAGGATGGACAAACTACAATAGTCTTGTAAACAGGAAGCCGAAGCATAATAAAGAGATAGGTAGGTTTGTAAGAAGGAGCTTTTCAATTCAGCAACAGTGAATAAAAGTGATTCAAACCATGAATCACTCTGGCAACATTACCTCATTCTAGGATTTTTCTTCCCTATGATGTAGGATTTCTTTGGTTACTTTTTTGAGAGGAAGAGCTGGAGGGAAAGGTCCTTGGTTTAGGGATCTTTATTATTCAGACCTGGGAAAAGAAGGGTTCTTATGGTTAAATGTGTAATTGGGTGGCTCCTAATAATTCTCCTATGAGTAATTATCAATTAATAGAATTATTTTTTCCCAGAGGCAAAATAACATTAAAAAAAAAAACCCACTGTAAAACAGGAGGCCTGAATTCTAATCATTAATTGATTTTAGAGACTAGTTTCAGTTTTTTGTGCCTCAACTTCTCCACCTAAATTCATTGGGTGGAGAGGATGTGGATTAGATGATTTCTAAAGTGTTTTGCAGCTCTGATGTTCGATGGTTTTATAACTCTAGGAAGTCAAGGGATTTCTTCAGGTCTGATAGAGAAATCCAAATCCTCCTCCCACCCCCGGAGAGGCAGGTCCCCAAACACGCTTGGCCTGCCTCAGACAGAACAAGGGAGGCTACGATCTTGGGCTCCTCACTGCATTAACAAGACCAGTCCTGTCACCACATTCTGAGGAAGAAGCAATCTGCTCACGAGTTCCCACAATGTTCAGGATCCTCCCAGGTCAGGTGGTCATTACATCATGTGTGAGGAGGCTAGGTGGGCGAAAACACGCCACTTTTGACTGGAACCAAAAAAAAAAAAAAAATCACTCCTGAGAACTCTGAGCCATAGAGGGAGCAAAGATTATTGACCATCTAAGCCTTCGAAAGACATTTACTATCCACCCAAGTATAGGTGGGATGATAGGAACAACCACAACAGAAAGTGATAGTGTAGGGAATTGGAAAGAACACTGTATCTGAAGTCAAGAGAACTGGGTTTGAATTGACTTTGCTGCGAACGAGAGGTATGACGAGGCAAGTCACTTTTCCCAGTTTTCATATCGTAAAATGGACTAGATCAGGAGTTCTTAACCTGTGATCTGTGAACTTGCTTTTACAAAAATGATGTTTTTCAATTTCAGTTTCAATATAACTTGTTTCTTTTATAGTCATATGAATTATATTTTATATATTTAAAAGCCTTATTCTAAGAAAGAGGTCCATAGACTTTACAAGTCCAATGACACAAACTTTCAAGAACTCTTGGATTAGATTTCTCTCCCCACCTCCAATAGTATTTTATTTTCCCAAATACATGTAAAACTAGTTTTCAACATTCATTTTTGTAAGACTTTGTGTTCCCAATTTTTCTCCTTCCCTCCCTTCCCTCCCTCCCTCCTCAAGACAGCAAACAGTTTGATATAAGTTAAATATATGCAATTGGATTAGATTTCTAAGTTCAATTACAGCTCTGGAAATCTATGGTCCTCTTTGGCTTATTATCCAATTTTCTTTAAGAGAGAAAAAAAAAAAAACCTCAAACCTTCCCCCCATTTCCTCCCCCCCACCATTAGCTTTTATGTATTCAGGGACCTCCCAGGAAAGGAAAGTCCCTCTTCCAATGTAGATTAGCCACTGTTCTGAAATTTATAGTAGTTCTCAGCAGCATCAATAGGCTAAATGTCTTGTCCAGAGTCACTGTAAGACCAACATAGGTCATTGGTTCTAATTGACTCTGAGGCTGGCACTCTGTCCATTCTACCACACATTCTCCTCTCTAGTAAAACCTCTGTGAGGAAGCGTAGCAAAGATACACTGTTAGAAATACTGGCTTTCTTCAAATCCTAGTATAAGCTTCACCTTCTATAAGAAGCCTTTACAAGCTTAATTTTAGCACCTTCCCTCTGAGACTACCTCCAATTTATCTTGGGTATATCTCCTTTGTAAGTGGTTGTTTGCATGGTGTTTCTCTCATCAGACCAATGAGCTCCTCGAGGTTAAGAACTGTTTTTTTGTTTGCTTGTTTGTTTTTATTGGGATGTTTAATTTTTAGTATATTGTTGTTCAAATATTTTCTGTGACCCCTTTTAGGGTTTTCTTGGCAAAGAGACTGAAGTGATTTGCCATTTTTTTTCTCTAGCTCATTTAACAGATGAGGAACCTGAGGCAGACAGGATTAAGTGACTTACTTGGGGGTCATACATACATACATACATACATATATATATATATATATATATGTTTTTTTTTTTTTTGTTTGAGTGTCTGAGGCTTCAAAAAGAGGAGTTCAGCCCTCCAATCCACTATGCCATCTTCTTGTCTCCTACTACTATGATCTTTTTCTTAGTCAAGGAACACCTATTCTGTATCCCTTCCTCAAAAGAAAAAAAAATCTTCCTTCCTCATCTGCTAGCTAACATCTGAAATCCACCTATTCATTAATTTGTTCATCAATCCACTGATTTATTTAACTAAATAATAAATAATAATCAAATAGTAGGCCTCTACTATGTACACACCACTTCTAAGTGTTTGAGAAATTAAAGTTTAGATAAGATATAGTCTTTGTTTTAATGATACTCATAGCTTATCTATAATGGATACAATTCTAATATACATGACTGTAACACACAGCCAAGAACAGTGATTACAAGACAGTATTTCAAAACCAAGTGCTTTCTAAGGCACAGGAGGAAATCTTTACCAAGGAAGGTGGAGTGGGATCATGAAATAATTCCAGAAGAAGGTAAGTTAATTTGACTATCCGATGGAATTCAAAAACACAAAGATGAAGGAAATAAATCTTCTTTTTTTTATTCTGTCAAGATTTAATCCTTTATATAAAAATAAACAAGTACATCCATCTCATTAGTATGCAAATTTGCTTTCATCTTTAATAAATGGCAAAATTATATGTATACCAAAGAATTGTTTTAAAATAAATTTCTTTATGATTTATTATCAGTAAATTTTTGATTTATATATCTATTTTATATATCCAAATTCACATAAAATTTTTTTGAGTAAACAGAGATCATGAGTGGAAAAAGTTAAGAAGCCTTGGTTTATTGGCTGCTCCTTTTGCCCTGTACCTCTGGGAGATCTGGGCAGTGAATATATGAATAAGAATGACTTTAATATAAAACTCTATATTTCTAGTCAGGAATTATAGCATGAGATAGTGAGGTGGGGTATCAAAAGTCAATGGTCATTATAAGAATAATTATATGATAAATACATATACATATGTGTGTTTATTATACAAATATACATTATATGTGTATATATATATAAATATAAATATACTTATATATGTCTATATGTGGAAAGAAGTCATTTCAGGTAGGGAGTATAGAGATGGGAAGGGCCCACAGGGAATTGGGTTGGGAAGCAGAGACTATAGGCAAATCTGGTTGGAATGCTGGTAAAGGAGAGACAAGAAATCCAAGGTGTCTAGATGAGGCCCTCATACTGTCTTTGCAGAGATAGATCACTTTGCTTCTAGAGGAAGGGCTTGGCTGTGGACCAGGGAAGTAGGGCAGTGCTATATAATTTGCTGATTGTGGCTTACCCATGGTAGGCATTTATTCTGAGCCTGGGAACAATCCTTCCTGACTTCTTCTCTCCTTGGCCTTGTATACCCCGAGTTTCCTCATCCTTTTCTGTAGCTACATCCACCACTGAAGACTCTTCTCCCTTTTTTCCCCTCTTCTCCCAAACAAGTTAGACTTTTTTTTTTCCCCCCCCTGAGGCTGGGGTTAAGTGACTTGCCCAGGGTCACACAGCTAGGAAGTGTTAAGTGTCTGAGATCAGATTTGAACTCAGATTCTCCTGAATTCAGGGCTGGTGCTCTATCCACTGCACCACCTAGCTGCCCTCTAGTCATTGACTCTTTACACTTTTTATCAGGGGATAACATTCTACTTTCATTCTACTACTTGTCCCCAGGAGAGAGATTATATGATTAAAAAGTACATTTTTTTTTAGGGAATTAGTAGAAGGGAATAGTAATTCATTAAGTACCTATTGTGTACCAGGAGTTATCTCCAAATATCTCATAGGATCCTCATAACAACACTGGGACAGGGGGTGCCATTGTTACTCTCCTTTTACTCTTGAGGAAACTGTGGCAATTGACTCCAGACCTAGGTCTGGCTGAAGTATAAAGTATAATGTCTATCAACAAGCTTCTCTGACTTGATGGGAAGGAGAGTTGAGATTACTGGGTCACTGAAGTGAGCAAAGAATCCCTTTTGAAGGGGAAAAGACACAGAAGGGTCCAGAACCAGGCTTTGATTTCTTGGATCCTTTTCAACTCTAGTAGTTGATTCTTTTATGATAACCTGTCCCCCAAGTAGTAGTCCTAGAATATGGCTCTGCTAAAACTTTTAAAATTTTCAGGATGGGAGTTGTGATGTCAGCAACATAGCACTTTCATCAGTACAGACTGTAGGCTCAATATAGATTCAAATATAATTGGTGTGTGAATTATGTCAGGAGTCACCCTTTGATTCTCCTTTGCTGCACCCCTCCATGATGTCTATTGATTTAAAAATATTAAGCACTTTTCCACAAACCTGTATTCATTTAAGTGTTTGTCACACTTGCAAATAGTGGTGATAGGAATTCAAAGGAAGAAGTCATTTCCAACTATGGTGACTAGAGAAGGATGACATTAAAGCTAGACTCTCAACCATGACTAGAACTTAGAGGATTAATATAAGGTGAAAGGAACTACCTAATTTGGTATTTTTAAATTAAATTTTATTCTTTTCAATTAACTAAAATCTATTTTTCTTCTACTTCTTTTCCACCCACATTGAAAAAAAAAGAAAAGAAAAACGAACCGTTATAACAAATATACATAGTTAAATAAAACAAATATCCATATTGGTCAAGTTCAAAATATATATTTTTTTATTTTACACCCAGAGTATATCAAATTTGCCATGGATGCTATGAAATCCTGTTGTGTTGATCAGAATCCTGAAGTCTTTCTAAAGTGTGTGTTTTTACAATGCTGTTATTATATAAATTGTTCTCTGATAAAATTCTTTTCCATTTTCATTAGTTCTTGCATACAGGTCTTCCCAGGTTTCTCTGCAACCATCTAGACCTTTTAAAAAAAACTACCAACCAACTAAACAAATAAGCAAAAATCATTTTATTGTTACAATTTGTCTTTATATCACAATAATTTCTGGAAAAACGATTCTCTCTACCCTCACAGATTCAATTCTTAACTTGTAAAAAGAAAAAAAATTCCTCATTACCTGGTCACTGTTGACAATATAGACATTGTGTTCTACTAGTTGTCTCCTCTTTTTTTGTGAGGAGAGATACATGTTTTATTATCTATTCTTCATTATTTTTAGAGGATTCATTATTTTTTTTCAGTAAAGGGTGTTCAGGGCAGACTAGCATCTTTGGTATAAGGGTTTGTTGAGCCCTCTTCAGTACTGGACATGCATCTTTGGTGTCCATCTTTAGTCAGCTCTACCTGTGGCTCTAAGAAGCTATAGCATGTGCAGGAAACCACCTCCTGGTAAAACCATCTGGGTACATGGGCCAAAACAAGTTGAGAGTAACTGACATATCTCTAACCCTGTTAATAAGTTAGGGGAATCTCTCTCTCTCTCTCTCTCTCTCTCTCTCTCTCTCTCTCTCTGTCTGTCTCTCTTCCGCATCATCCCCCCCACAATTAAAGGTACTTAGCACTAATACCTCTTATTTAAAAAATGAAGCAGTAAAGAAGAAAGAACCCCACCACTGAAACTTATTATGGGAAGAAGGAAAACCAGGGTTCATCTTTGGAGGAGGACA
Organism: Sminthopsis crassicaudata; assembly: GCF_048593235.1. Classification (NCBI taxonomy): domain Eukaryota; kingdom Metazoa; phylum Chordata; class Mammalia; order Dasyuromorphia; family Dasyuridae; genus Sminthopsis; species Sminthopsis crassicaudata. Next base: position 364,107,226 of record NC_133619.1, on the reverse strand, counting down.
CTTTAGTTAAAAACAAAAAAAGCTTCTACTCCAAAGAGCAATATGAAATGGCCCCTTGCCCAGAGAGAATTTATAGAAGTGCTAAAAAACAGAATTTAAAAATCTAATGAGAGATATTGAGGAAAATAAAAATCATCCAAGAAAAACAAGAAGCCTATTTAAAAAGTTAACTAATTAAAAAAGGAAGTACTGAGTCTCAAAGATGAAAATAATTCTTTGAAAATTAAAATTGGGCAAGGGGAAGCCAGTGAAGTTATGAGGGATCAAGAAATAACAAAACAGATTATAAGGAATGAGAAACAAAACAGAAAAAATGACAGAGCTATAAAGCAGATCAAGAAGAGAAAACTTAAGAATAATTGGACTGCCAGAAAGTTGTGACCAAAAAAAGAATCTTGACACAGTAAGGCAGGACATAATCTAAGAAAATTGTCCTGGAATTATAGAACATGAAGGGAACATAGAAATAGAAAAAATCCACCAAATACCACCTCAAAGATATCCTTTGTAGAAAACTCACAGAAATATTATTGCCAAATTTCAAAACCCCCCAGATCAAAGAGAAAAATTTGGAGGAAACAAGAAAAAAACAATTCAGATACACTGGAGCTACAATTAGAATTATACAAGACTTATCAGCAGCTACAATAAAAGACCACAGGTTCAGGAATCATATCTATCAATAGTCAAAAGAACTAGGATTGTGGCCAAAAATATCATATCCAATACAATTATCTACAATTTTGAATGAGAAAAAAAGGACATTTGATAAACTTGCAGATTTTCCAGACTTTCTACCAACCAAACCGAACTTAACAGAAAACTTAACATCATCAGAGCCAATATGAAAGATCAGTCTTAAGGAACTCAACATGGACAAATTGTTAATTTTTTTTAGATGGCAAAATAAATACTATATGTTTAAGATTCACTTCAACAATAGGGTAGCTCAAAGGAAAGATTGGCAATCAAGGTAAAAATAGTAACCAGGTTATACAAATGAAGTGCAGAGGAAGAATAGACACCGAGGCATTAGTGGGGGAAGAAAGGATCTAAGTTCTGAAAACCTACTTTTAATGGTAATGGGTTTAATAGGCAACACTACATAGATATCATGAAGGGTATAGCACCTTCTAAAATCTATAAAGAAATAAGTGGGGTGTGATAGGCAGAAGAGGAAAGGGTTGGGGAAGAAGACCAGGGATCTTTGGGTGGGGGGAGGTTAAGTAATAATAGCAAGGCAAGTTATGAAGCAGAATTTTTTAAATTATTTTTAAATTAATTTTTATAATTATAACATTTTCTTTGACAGTACATATGCATAGGTAATTTTTTTTAAACATTATCCCTTGTACTCCCTTCTGTTCCGAATTTTTCCCCTCCTTCCCTCCACCCCCTCCCCTAGATGGCAGGCATTCCCATACATATTAAATATCTTATAGTATATCCTAGGTACAATATATATGTGCAGAACCGAATTTTGTTGTTGTTGTTGTTGCAAAGGAAGGATTGTATTCGGAAGGTAAAAATAATCTGAGAAGAGAAACAAAACAGAACAAAACAAAAACCCAATGCTCACAGTTTACATTCATTTCCCAGTGTTCCTTTTCTGGATGTAGCTGATTCTGTCCATCATTGATCAATTGGAATTGGATTAGCTCTTCTCTATGTTGAAGATATCCACTTCCATCAGAATACATCCTCATACAGTATCATTGTTGAAGTGTATAATGATCCCCTAGTTCTGCTCGTTTCACTCAGCATTAGTTGATGTCTCTCCAAACCTTTCTGTATTCATCCTGTTGGTCATTTCTTACAGAACAATAATATTCCATAACATTCATATACCAATGAAGCAGAATTTAATTAAAGAGGCATCAGGGATAGGAAAAATGTGTGTATATGTGGAGTGTTTGTGGGTATGAGTGTGTGTATGTATGTGTGTGTGTGTATATATACGTATATATGTATATATATATACATATATGTGTATATATATACATATATATGTATATATATACATATATAAATATATGGTTTTTAAACTATAGCTTGCTTTGGAATGGTATGGGGGATGAAAGGGGAAAAATAATAAAGTAAAAAAGATGTGCAGCAGAAAATCAAAGAACAATTTACAAGAGATAAAGAAAAATGGGCATTCATGAATATATTTTCTTCTACTAACATATATATATATATAAAACAAATTACCAGATCAAGAAAAGTGTGTATATATATATATATATATAAAACAAATTACCAGATCAAGAAAAGTATGTATATATATATATATACATACTTTTCTATATATATATATATATATATATATATATATACACACATACTTGTTGTTATAGATTTTGAATCTTCCTGATGTTTTGCTAAACACATGAATGTTTTTTCTCTTTGTTTTATTTTATTTTATATTTCTTTTCTATTTTTTCTTACTCTGTTTTTCCAAATAAAATACATTTTAAAAAGAAGTATAAAAAAAAAAAGAACTGGAAATTGAGTAATTGATTGAGGACTGGCTAAGCAAATTGTGTTAGAATAATGTAATGGAATATAAGAGCCATTTGGTGATGCAGTGGATAGAATAAGAGATCCAGAATCAGGAAGACTCATCTTCCTGAATTCAAATCCACTTCAGACACTTACTAGATGTGTGATGCCAGGCAAGTCACTTAACTGTTTGCCTCATTTTCTTCATCTCTAAAATGAGCTAGAAAAGAAAATGACAAACCATTCTAGTTTCCTTGCCAAGAAAATTCCAAAGGGTGATCAAGAGTTAGACTTATCTAAGTAACAACAGAATATTGTGGAATATTACTGCATCTAAAGGAATAATGATTATGACGAAAACAGAGAAACATGGAAATATATGTGAATTGACGACAAAGAAAGGTAAGAGAAACCAGGAAAAAAATATATGCAAGCACTACAACAATATAAATGAAAAGGGTCCCCAAATCAAAACTGAATGCTATTTAATTATAATGATCAGCTTGACCCCCAAAGGTAAGATAATACCTGCTTTCCTTTCTTTGAGCTTCTCTCCCATCTTTGCAGAAATGGGGACTATGGATAGAAAATATGACATTTAATGCCTGATTAAGTTTATGTGTTGTTTGTTTCGAGGAACTACTTTTGTTTTCTTCTTCTTCATTCTTTGTTTATTACAAGGGAAGACTTTTTAGAGAGGGATGAGGAGAGATATATTTGGAAATGAAGGTGACATTAAAAAAATAGAAAATAATACAAATTATTATTTAATTGAAAACAAAGCAATAAAAATTAAACACGTAAACAAAGCAAGTATTGTTGTAAATATTTTTGGGTTTTTTGACTTTTTAATCTTTAACTTCTTGGGGGGGGATATATACCCAAAAGTGGAATCACTACATCTAAGAGGATGGCTAGTTTAGTCTCTTTTCTTACATAATTGCAAATGAATATTTAGAACATATAGGTCTTATTCTAAGTAAAGTTGTTTTTATTTCATTTTATAGCTCATGAGGATCTCCTTGCATTTTACTCCTGTGTTTGGATTGTACTGGGCTAGGCTTGACACAGAATTAAAATGGAAGGGTCTTTACAACTCATCTAATTTTAACCCCCTCATTTTATAGTTAATAAAATAGAGGGCCAGTGAGGGATGTGGTTTGCCAAAGGTAATGACTAGAATCTGAGTGTACCGATTCCCAATCTAGCTCTCTTTCTTTACATAACTTTTGTTTTCATGAAAGCTTTCTCTCGTGCCAAATCCAAAATTTTCTCATTTTGATCAGAAGTCTGTCCAGGAGGGTTTCCTCATTGTTTCCCACCCATGCTAAGAGAATTCCTGCCTCCACACTTTTGGCCATATAATTTCTCCTAATATCAATGCCTTTTCTCTTTCTCTTCATTTATCTTATTATTGTTGGTGTTCAGTCGCATCTGACTCTGTGTGACCCCATGGCTTTTTCTATGGGGTTTTCTTGGCAAAGATGGTGATGTGGTTTGTCATAGCCTTCTCCAATGTGTCCCCATTTTACAGATGAGAAACTGAGGGAAATAATGATGAAATGACTTGCTCAGTGTCACAGCTCCCAAGTGCCTCTCAAAGGACATTGTAGAATGCTTAAATTTTATGTCTCCCACAACTAACAATTTAATGTGTGCTTAAAGTTTACATTTTTCTCACAATTACCTTGTGAGGTAGTTGGTACAATTATAACTATACCCATTTTATAGATGAGTATAAAAATGATTTTTCTGTTACTCAAGATTTTTAAATGAAATTGGAAGATTAATTGTTGTAGTTTGTCCTTTGTTTTTGAAGAAGTCTATGATCTCAGGGAGTGATGGCATGACATGCAAGTGAACTGGATTTAACTGAGAGGGGGCTGTACAGGGACTCCTGCCTCATTTTTTCGTCTGGAGCCAGTGGCCAGATATAGATCAGGACAACTAGAGATGGCCCTGGATGCAAAGGGACCTATTGTTGGCCAATCAAAGAGAGTCAGAGTGGTTTTGGTGCTCTTAAAAGTTTTTTTGTTTTTTCCCTTGGAAGACCAATTATCAGGCATATTGTTGAGGGGATTACTATTTAAATATGAGTCGGATTGAATTGACTTCAGATATTCCTTTCAATTCTGAGATTCTCTAATTTGCCTATGCTATAATGATACATTGTTTTTGACCAATTTCTTGTATGTAACTCTTGACTCTCAAATTTGGCTATAATGTACCTATAGGCAGATATTCTGCTTTATGTTTTTTTTTATGTTGCCCATTGGATACTGTAGTTTAGATCTAGCCATGTAGTGGGTACTAAAAGATATCTATTATCCATTTAGTAGCTGTTATTTTCCTTTCCTGCCAATGGAATTCATGCTATGATATTAAATGTTCCCAAGGGGCTCAGTTATTTAAACTTGAGAGATCTCATCATATATGTGCATGGTAAAGAATGGATGAATATTTACTACCATTTATTGTCATAACTATTCACTAATCGCTTCTTTATTTAACATAATTTATTTCTGCCAGGGTCCTATGACCTGTGGCTTCGAATGTGCCAAAATTGCTAAAACCATCAGCCTGGAGAAAATAGAGGAGAGTTCAGAATATTGTCAGGGATACAAGAAGTTACTGACCTTGGGACACAGCCATTATCACCCAGCTCTTCAGTGTATTCTGTGACTAAGATTTCAAGAAGCTTTAATATATAAGACTTTTTCCAGAATTTTGTAATTGAAAGGTATGGGTTGTGATTACATAGTTCTTTTTTATAGATTAAGAAACTGAAGCCCTGGGAAATTAAATGGCTTTAACTCCTCAAGTGCTTTCTTCTTTAAGAGACTCTTCTTATTCTTTTAGTCTCAGTACCCCTTCCCAAATCACTGTGTATTTATTTTAAAATATGTCCTGCATTTGCTCATCTGTGAACTGTATACTCCTAGTAAAATGTAAACCTCCTTTTGTCATTTTTCTCTTTGGAATCTAGCACTTAATAAATGCTTTTTGTCTGACCTATTCAAGGTCATGAAGATAGCAAGGAGTGGATTGGGGATTGGTAACGCAGGGAAATCCAAACAGAGATTTAGAAAAAAAAAAAAAAAACATGGGCAACAAGATGGCTCTTCCATAGAGAAATCACATCAGGTTCTTTAGCTCTCTTTTCTCCCAACTCAGTCAGCTTCCCAATGACAGGATAGGGGTTATTCTGGACATACCCTCCTAGAGACTTGGGCTTCCCGCTCCCTGGCAGAAAGGGTGCAGGGGGTCGGGGGTGGGGAGGGGGAGTGTTGCCACTGATGCCCTTCAGAGCTCCATTGGCAGCAAGAAGCTGCTGCTTTCCTGTTCAGGATCCCACGCCCAGGCTTCTTTATTGTGGTCACAGCTTCATGAAAGGCCAACTTAACAGTGACCATGGTTAATACCAATTTAATCCAATTATCTGAGTTGCTGGTGTTAGGTTGCCTGTGACTGTCCTTTCTGTTCTTTTTTAAAGAACTCAAGATTTCTTTGCCAGGAGTTTTCATTTTAAGTCTAAAATTCTTTCTTTTAAACTTTCCAGAACTTTTTCCAGAGAATCCCATCCTGCAACTGGGCAGAATATCTTTTGTTGAATGTGTGATTTTAAGAAATGGTATATTACTAAATCACTTCTCTGAGGGTATTCCATCTTCCCTGTGTAGTGTCCTGTTATTGATTGGAAGCAACCAAGTTGGGAAAGAGTAGAGACCTTTTAATTGTCTATTGAATATTAATTATCCTGAATGCCCATCATAACTGGTTGGGTCCTATCAGATATTTAAATTTGTGCATGGTAAAGAATGAATGAAACATACTTCCTACCATTTATTGTCATAACTAATCACTATTTGTGTCTTAAATTAGAATAATTTGTTTCCTTTATTAATCTGGTAGGAATCTATCCCTCATGACCCAACTTTAGTACTTTTTGAGATCAAACACCACTTATGGATTAAACACCGACTGTGTGAAGAGCACTGTGCCAGGTTTTAGACAGGGACCCTTTCCTCTTGAAGTTTATAGTCTCATGATTATGAATTCCTTTTGCATACTCCTGAATATGTAATGAGTAATATATTTTCTTTTATTCTAAGATGATCTCCTGCAAACATTAAGGGAGTGGGACGATTAAAGGGGATAAGGGCTTACTCCTGATTTTCAAAGGATTGAGTTATGCCCATACTCAGTGTGCCATTTTATTTGATAAAGACAGACATTATTTTTGTATAGCTCTTCTGCATTGCTCATTTCACTTTTGAAAGCATAATCATATCTCTCACATTTATTAAGTGCTTGTCACACATATAGCACACAACTACTTTGAGAAGTAAATAGGGGAGATATTATTTCTTTATTACAAATGAAGAAGCAGAAGTACTGGATGGCTAATGATTTGCTCCAAATCACAATTTAACAAATGACTCTTGAATCATCTCCTCATCTTTGGCCTTCCCAAATTCCCATCCACTGAGAATCTTCCAACTGTAGGGCCCTACCCCACAGAAGGGCTCCTGTGTAAACACGAAGGGAGACCTTGGGATGAACTATTTCTAAGGTAAGAAAATAGAAACTAGTTCACCAAGCCCTTGGGGAACAACTGTGGCTGGCATAAAAAAAATAACCTTTCTCCCTCTGGCAGATGGATGCTATCTGTGATAGCTTGTGCTAGTTACTTGTTAGAAATATATTTCTATGGCCTCTAAGTGACTTGAGGATGCATCTCTTGCTTATATGAATATTCACAACTTCTCAAAATGCCCAGGGGTGTCTGTGGTCTGCACTCCATGTAAGCCATGCACTCTTGTGTCCTCCCTCCCTTGGGTCACCTCTGTCTGAGCAAGCTAATTTCCAAACCTTCCTGTGTCCTAGGACTAGGGTGGTATATCAGCAGACAAAATGGGGAAGATTTGGTATTTGCTGTGCACAAGGAATCTCTTTGGGATCTTCCAGGGTCAAGAAGGCCATATCTAAACTCCAAGGTTAGAGTCCAGTATTGAAAACAATCCCAGAGTGGATTGCATGGAAAAGCACCAGTCTTGTCAAGGTTGGTCTGAGAAAAAATTATGAAGCTATAGAGTTTGTGTCTGCTGCCCTGTTGCCACCTCTCTCCCCTTACCAGAATCCCTGCCACCTTTTTCCTCTCCCTCCCCCTCATTTTGCCTATTCTATAATCCATTTTTCAGGGCCTTGTTCTCAGGAGCAGATAGAATTCTACTCTTTCCCCTTCCCCACACCCATGGTCAAGGATGTTAGCAGTTTAAAGAGGGGCTCAGGGACAAAAGAATGAATTTCTAAAGGCGGAATTTCAGGCACAATGGCAGGCAAGGAAGAAGCATTTTTTTAGCTGAGGTGAGCCCAACAAGTCCTCAAATTACTCATTCTTTAATATCCAGCTTAATTCCTGCCCCCTTCAAGAAGGATTCTCTAAAGGAAGACAATATAATATGGAGGAATATATATTGGCTTCAGAGTCACAGGATTTGGGTTAGATGGCAGACCTGGAATTTACAATTTTACCTCATTTTTCTCATCTGTAAAATGAGGGGTTTAGGTGGGTAATCTCTGAGGTCCCTTCAAATTCTAGATTATGATTTTATGGTCATTCTAGTCTTCAGTGGTCTTTCCTTCCTTTGAACTCATAGTTATGACAGTCTGGACCACACTAATTAGTCCTTCCTTGATACTGTTTGCTATTATTTCTGACATGTTAGTCCATTCTCACTTACAGGAGCATATATTTCCTGACAAGGACCATGGGAACTTCCTAAATTCTCATCAAGGAACCAAGACAAGAATGGCTACTCGATAATTATTTGTTGACTGATGCTTCATTGCTGTTTCTTGTAACCATTTGGAGAATGGATGCACTAGCTTCTGATAAAGGTGGAATGTTTGAGAAGGAAACCAGGAAAAAAATGTCTAAATTAGCCAAATAGGTAGTATGTCTGAACATGAACCCCAAGCCATTGGAGAACCTGGGCTGCCTGGAGCTAAGAGTCTTGTGGCCTGATTGAGATATTTGTATGTTCAGTGCATAGCATCTCCAATGGGAAGGGCCTCATCTCCCACCATGTTGGGAAACTGCACAGAAAAGTGAAAAGCACCCTGATTTTGGAATAAGGAGACCCAGGCTCAAATCTTAGCTCTGCCATTTACTACAGATGTGACCTTCGACAGTACTTACCCTCCCTGATTCTCAATTTCCTTATTTATAAATAGGACTGGACACAAGAACCTCCAAGGTACCTTCCAGCTCTAAATCTATGACTTTATGTTACAACTAATACCAACTGTGAATTCAGTCTAACCCAGGGGATCCATTCATCATATAATCTTTGAAGTAAGTGCTCAAGCCTGAACACCCCCACCCCTCCTTTGTTTGGGCTGAGAGACTGAGGGCTAATGGGCTCTCCTTGGTAAAATCTACTCCTCTTTTAATCCCCACAATTTGGAATCATGAGAAAGAGCTATTTCTGCTAGGTCTCTTTGACCTATTAAATGTAACCTTAACTAGTTCCTAATGTTCTCTGTCCATCCCTTCCACTATGCTTTGGAACTCCTGTTCTACCATTAATAAACTCTCCTTTATCTTAGACTTTTTCTTTTCATAGTCCCATAGTATCTGATGCTTCTGGGAACCTGGCTCTCTCCAGAAGGCACCATACCCCTGGTAATCCTCTTTAGTTCATATTGCTATTTCTCTCATATCTTCTAAAAGGTACAGCAGAAGGGGAAGAAGGAGTCCTACTCCTCCATCCCTTTCACAACAATATTTGCCATTCGTCCCTTTTCTTCCTTTGAGATTTACTACATCTTCCCATCCTGTTCCTTATGATATAATTTACTGGTTTTCAAGTTACTTTCTTTTCTCTATAAAATAATTCAGTACCTGTTTTATAGTCTTCTGGTTCATTCTTACCCCACCCCCTTTCCCTAATTAGCTCACATAAGTCTTCAATATATATATATTGACTTGCTATGCTTAAGTGACTTAACAACCATGATCTTTTTCTTCATTTTATCTCATATCTCTTTATCTTCATTTATTCTCAAGATAATAGTTATAGCTTAGATCTCACCATCACCTATAACTGTACTTATCTTTCTGATCTTAAACTATGAAATTCCCTTCTTTGATCCTTCCATTGTTTCTTTAGCTTCCCTCCTTCTAGACCTATTTTTCATTTTTACTATGACTTCTAGTCTTTCTGTCCTTCCCCATTTTCCCACTTCATAATTTCTCTGTCCTCAATTTCCTCCATTTATAGTTTTGACTCTATAGTTGACAATTTCCATAATACATTGCTTTCCACCTTTGAAGTCCCTTGCCCTCTTGTCCTTTCACCATTAACACCTTGCCAGTCCTCAACCATGTGTAAGCCCCATGTGTAACACCTCCTCTGCTTCTGCTTGTTTGCTGCTGAGTGCTGTGCAGAAAATCACATGTTTATAATGAGTGGGTCCACTCCATATTCATATTATCTAGTTGCAATTGGGACCTTATTGCCGCTTGGCAGTCCTTTTATTTTTCACTGATTCATTCCCTATCACGCATCTTGAAACTTCTGTTTTAAACCTTCCCCTCCCTCCTCAAACCCTCTGTGCCACTCCCCACCCCCTCCAGCACATGACCTTTCCTCCTACTTTACTGAGAAAATCCAGGCCATCTGTCATGAGCTGGCTCATCTTCCATTCTCTATAGCTCAAAAATCCCCTACATGTTCACTCGTTTTTTTCCTTCTTTTGCTCTAGTCTCTAAGAAAGTTATGGCCCTTCTTGCCAAGGTCAGCCCCTCTACTTGATTCCACTCTTTCCCATTTCCCAAGAAACTTTGCTCTATCAATTCAGTCAATAAACATTATTCTCTTTCCCTCATGTTCACTCTCTCTCTATCTAATGGCTCCCCTTCCCTGCTGCCTACAAACTTGCCCAGATCTCACCTCATTCTTAGAACCATTCCCTCAAGCTATCATCCTATATCTCTTCTTCTTTTTAACTGCCAAACTCTAGAAAGTCATCCATTCTTACAGCATCCATTTCCTCACCACCTACTCACTCAGTCCCTTACAACCTGGCTTCCAACCCTACCATTTTCTTGAAACTATTCTCTCAAAGGTTACTGACAATCTCTTAACTGTTAAATTCAATGGTCTTTGATTTTTCTTTATTTAAAAAATATAGATTAGTTTTGTTTTGTCACAACATATACTTCTCAGCAAATACCTTATGGAAGATGTAGGAATTAAGCTGAGTCTTAAATAATCAGTAAGATTTAGATAGGCAGAGGAAAGGAAATGGGCCCTTCTTGGATGTACTTCTGTCAAAATAGTGAATTTATAAATTGCTAAGAAAGAAGGGATGTAACCTTTAATCTTTATAGTGGTATTAACATTGACCCAAATTTTGTTGTCTTTAAATGTTTATTGCTTTTTCCATTGCTGTAGTTATTGTTTATTATGTTTTCTTGTCTCTGCTTTCTTTAGTCTGCATTTCTTAATAAAAACCTTTCCATATGCATACTTCTTCATACTTGAAATACCCAATAGTAGAGTAATTCCCATTTCATGTATATCCCAGTTTGTTCACCCATTCCCCAATCAATTGGGCACATATTTTGTTCCTAACTTTTTTGTTCTCATAAACAATATTGCTTTGAATATGTATTTTTTTCTGTATATGGTTCTTTTCTTACTCACAATAACTGTGTTGGATTGTACTTTCAATAGTGGAATCCCTAGGTCAAAGGTTATGTACATTTTAGCATAATTCTTGCACTTGCATAATTCCAAGTTGTTTTTCAGAATAGCTAAATCAATTCATAAATTTATAGCAGTGTATTAGTATGCCAACCATTCCACAGCCCTTTAAACAAAAGAAAGAAGCACTTAGGTCCAAAAGACCTAGGTTCAAATCCTGATAAATATTTACTGTATGACTGAGTAAATAACAACTTCTCTGGATATCAGTTTTTTTTTTCCTCTGAAACATAAAGGGGCTAAACTCTAAGGCACTTTTTGGTTCTAAATCTATGGTACTATGATTCTTTTTTTTTTTTTTTTAACTTGATAGCTTTGTGGGGAGTTTCAGAAATGTTTTAATTTGCATCTGTCTGGTTATTAGTGATTTTGAACATTTTTTCAGGTGGTTTGTATTTCTTGTTTTGAAAACTGTGTCCAACCTTTATCTACTTGTAATTGGGAAATGACTCAATCATATAGATTTGTTTCAATTTCCTATAGAATTTGAATGCTAGACTTCTATCAAAAATATTTAATATGAATTGTTTTAGGCACTTTTCTTCTAATTTCATTTGTGAAACCTAAAACCTTCCCTTCAACTCCAAATTTTTTATGGCATGGCTTTTTATAATTGGATCATTCATCTATTTGTAATTTTCTTTTGTATATGGTACATGATATTATTGTTGTTTAGTTATGTCTGACTTTGTGACCCCATTTTATGTTTTCTTGACAAAAAAAAATGGAGTTGTTTACCATTTCTTTTCCAATTCATTTTGCAGATGTGGAAACTGAGGTAAACAGGGTTAAGTTACTTGCCCAGAATCTCCCAGCTAGAAAGTGTCTAAGGCTTTTCATCCACTGTACTATTTTATGATGTTGAACTAGTTTTTCTAGTAGTTCTTATCAAATAGAGTCTTGTATTCTTGGGTTTAGCAAATATTAGAATTCTAGGTGGAATGAATTTTAGATTTTGTTTCTTCAATTTATTCCATTGAATCACTTTTATATTTTTTATCTAGAACCCAAAGAGGTTAAATAATTATTGTTTAGTATAAGAGCTGGTAGTACTGAGCTCTCTTCCTCTTTTTTTTTCAACATAATCTCTTGACATTTTTGACCTTTCATTCCTTCAAATGAAGTTTTAAAAAATTGTATATTGTATACTTCAAACCACAGAGAAAGTCCCTCAGAGAAGATTAGATCTAAATTCATCCATATCTCATATATCTGCATCTTTAAAATCAAACCCACAAGCTCCCACTTTTAATAGGCAGATGGCACAATTAGTTCAAAACAAAGACATTAAAAATAATATGCTGAGAAATGGAGTAGCAATAAAACATTTTCTCCATACACATGGAACACATTTTTAAAAGAAATTATATATATATATATATATATATATATATATATATATATATATATATATATTTCATTGTGGTACCTTCACTTGATATGTATTCTCTGCTAGATTTGTAGTCTACACTGGTTACTGGCTAGGTATAATTCCAATCTGCAAATGGCTATATAATTACCTGCTTTCAAGTTCTGGCTTCAAAGTAAAATATTTGACTTTAGTGCTATCTCTTTCTTATGGGAACAATGCTCTTCCATGCTCTTTTATTTATTTCTTTTTTATTATTGCTTTTTTTGGGGGAGGTTATACATGTTCTTTTTTTTAAAAAATATACTTTTCTTTATAAATCATGTTGGGAGAGAAAAATCATAACAAAAGGGTGTAACATGCCCTCCTGGCAGTTACAATTACTAGTCTGTCCTAGGCCCAACAGAGTACCTTTGACCACTGACCTTTGCAGTGTCAACTCTACCCAGTTCTCCTCTTCTGAGGCGTTCAGAGGTCTCTGGCCACGATCTCTTGAATATATAGCTTAATAACTGGTAGCACTCTCAAAAACAGCCACGTGTAATCTTAAAAGCCTTTATTATACCTACTCACATAATGCCCTGACTTGATGCCCTGACTTGTTGGTTCCCTAGTGAACACCTGGTCAGAAGGTCCACGTGTTCACTACCAAAATCCTTACCTCTTTCGGCTATCCATCTTGGCTTGGCCACCCAGGCTAGGGAGCCAGGTTAAAGAGCACCAGGCTAAAGAGAGCAACTGCTGTCTGCAGTGGGCTTATAAAGGGCCTGTGAGGTCACACACACAGCCAATCAGCGAGAGAGTCGTCACCCATTATGAAGCTATCTCAATGTGGCCAAGATCCCACCCACAGGGAAGTCCTAATATCCACAGAGATTACTTCCTGGGGCACTCAATCTCCCGTTGCACTGTGCGCTGCGTGCCATTTAAAGGGCCCTTACAATTCCCTTCTCTTGTTTTGTGGGAACCGCATCCTTACAAAAGGGAAAAACAGAAAAAAAAGAAAAGAAAGTGAATATAGTATGTGTTGATTTACATTTATTCTCCATAGTTCTCTCTCTGGATGCAGATGGAGTTTTCTCTCCAAAGTTTTTCTGATTGCCTTGAATCACTGAACTGCTGAGAAGAGCCAAAACTTTCATAGTAGACCATTGCATAATCTTGCTGTTACTATGTACAATATATTCCTGATTCTACTTGTTTTGTTCAGCATCAGTTCATGTAAGTCTTTCCAGGCCTTTCTATAATCAGCTTATTCATTATTTCTTGTAGAACGATTATATTCCATTACAACATATAGCACATATACAATATATGGTATGCCACAACTTTCATATACCACAACTTATTCAGCCATTCCCCAAATGATGAGCATCTATTCATTTTCCAATTCTTTGTTACTATAAAAAGAGCTGATGCAAACATTTTTGCACATGTGGGTCCTTTTCTCTCCTTTATGATTTCCTTGAGATACAGACCCAATAGACACATTGCTGGATCAAAGAATAGGCACAATTTTATAGCCCTTTGAGCATATCACCAAATTGCTCTCCAGAATGGTTGGATCATTTCACAACTCCACCAACAATGCATCAGTGTCCCAGTTTTCCCATATCCCCTCCAACATTTATCTTTTCCTGTCATCCTAGCCAATCTGAGAGGTGGTAGTACCTCAGAGTTGTTTTATTTTGCATTTCTCTAATCAGTGATTTAGAGCATTTTTTCACATGACTATAGATGGCTTTAATTTCATCATCTGAAAATTTTCTGTTAATATCCTTTGACCATTTAGGGTCAAAGCATTGGGGAATGACTTGTTTTCTTACAAATTTGATTTTTATATATTTTAGAAATGAGGCCTTTTTCAGGAAACAGTGTTTGGGGGCAATCAGATAGCACAGTGGATAGAGCACTTGAAGCCCTGAAGTCAGAAGAACCTGAATTCAGATCTGGCTTCAGACACTTAATACTTCCTAGCTGCGTGACCGTGGGCAAGTCACTTAATCTTGATTGCCAAAAAAAGAAAAGAAACATTGTCTGTAAATTTTTTTCTCAGCTTCATGTTTCCCTTTTAATCTTGTTTACATTGGTTTTATTTGTGGAAAATCTTTTTAATTTAATGTAACCAAAGTTGTCCATTTTGCATTTCATAATATTCCTTAATTCTTCTTTGATCATAAATTATCCCTTCTCCAAAGATTTGATTGCTCCCCTAATTTGCTAATGGTTATCACCCTTATGCCCAAATCTGGGCCCATTTTGACCTTATTTTGGTATGGGGTGTGAGATGTTTCATGTCCTTTTAGTTCAAAGGCAGAGTCTTTCCTCCCTCCTTCCTTCCTTCCTTCCTTCCTTCCTTCCTTCCTTCCTTCCTTCCTTCCTTCCTTCTTTCCTTCCTTCCGTTATTTAGTACCAACAGCCTTAAGAAAAAAACAACTAAGCACCTCCCACCTTCTCAGCAATTTTTTTGAATGACCTGTCTATTTTTCCCAGTAGCAAAATACATTTATGTAACACTTTAAAGATTACAAAGCTCCTTATATACATTGTTTTAATGTTACCTAATAACTTTGTGAGATAAGAATTACAAATCAAGGATTTTCATTTTATAGTTAAGGGCATTGAGAACCAGAGAAAATAAGTGACTTCTCATGATCAGAGAGCTAGCAAGTTTCAGAAGGGGGATGTAAATGACAATTTTCTTGACTCCTAATCTGACACTATCTACTACATGACATTGAAATTATTTTTCTATTTCTTCAGGTCTTGCACAACATTTATGCATTAGACACAGTCCATTTCATATTAATGTTATTTGTATGGCCTGTTTTTTAATACCAGATTATATAGCTCTATGAAAGCTGAGACTGTGCTTTATTTATCTTGCTATACTTCCCAGAGTCTAGCACAATTCTTAGCACATAGGACATCCATTGAAAATGTTTGTTTTATTAAATTGTGATTGAAAATTGCAAACAGTGTAGTAATAATAGTGCTAACATTGACTACAACTATATATGATGATTATAAAGTGAATTATTTTTGGCCTGTAAAATATTTTCTAATTGTTCCCTTTTGCTGGGGTGGTAGATGTAATAAATTTAAGGACAACAGCATGTATCAGAGATAGAAGCGGGGATAGGGTTCATTTTGTTGTTGAGTTGTTTTATTGTGTCTTTGGGCTTTTTCTGTTTTTTTTTTTTTTTTTTTTTTTAGTATTAGTTGTGGTTAAGGTTAGTAGTTAGGACATTAATATTAGTTTTTATGAATGCATATATTTTTAATGCTAGAAAATTATGAACTTCAGCACATGATCGTGATAAATCAAATCATATGTGTCGCAGTAAAGGCTCAAAACTTTAATATCACTTTAACACAAAAGACTCATAGTTCTCAGATCTTGCCTTTGGGGCACAAATGCCCTGTTTTGGTTTTGCTGGAAGATTAAAAGCCAGAATGAGCTTTAGATATACTAAATTAAATATAAAGATTTTTTTTTTTTTTTGGAGGCTGGGGTTAAGTGACTTGCCCAGGGTCACACAGCTAGGAAGTGTTAAGTGTCTGAGACCAGATTTGAACTCGGGTCCTCCTGAATTCAAGGCTGGTGCTCTATCCACTGCACCACCTAGCTGCCCCAATATAAAGATTTTTAAAGCTATGTTTGATGAAGCAAGAGACTGAACAAAGAAGAATGAGATAAGGTTTGCTCATGAGAGGAAGATGATTTAATGTTAATAGGTGACAGAGAAGAAAAATAGAACTACTCAGTTCCTATTTTATTTCCTTCTGTTCCATCAGGGAAGAAAAATCTTCAAAAGAGAAAAAGTTAGAACAGACATTAAGAAGGAATGAAAAATAATGACCAAAACAGTGATGATGATAATGATGATGATGACAACGAAGTCATTCTGTGAAGACTTTGACTGTTTTTTTTGTTTGTTTGTTTGTTTGTTTGTTTTCAAAATGGCATAAGTCACTAAAGATCTTGGGTGTTAAATTTCTTCTCCCTGGGGATAGGATGAAACTATTGTGGGAACAGAACTGAAAGACAGAGTATTTCACTGTAGTGAAATCTTTTTAGATTTTAGAACTCTACCTGGAAGAGGTCACCAAGAGAAAACTGGAGAGAAAGATCAGGAACAGCAGCAGGAGATGGAGAATTCCTTTTTAGAAAACTTAACTCTTAGCCTTATAAGAGCTGGTGTGTTTTCCTTTCTCTGGCATGCTTCTTGATTACAAAAATCTAGCAGGGGTTGACTGATTTATGGCTACTTAGAGAAACCACTAGAAAAACGCTGAATTCACTCTACTTTTTGTTTCTTCTTTTTTTATTGAGTCTTGAATGGTTCATTACTATTTCTCTCCTATTTAAAATTTAGTTTATTGATGATTTGTATTTTAATCATATTATATTAAAGTTGAGATAATTTTAATTGCATCCTGACTTGGTGATTTTGCTCTAGAGACTATAAGGGAGTAGGGATAGAGAAACCTGTGAATAATTAGTAGGCATCTATATGCTTTAAGTGGATTAACAATTTCAAAACTCAGATAATTAAAATCTTACAGTTTAGGAAAAAATTACAGTGTTGGTAATGCTTTGAATAAATCATGGTGTATAGGAGAGTTTCTATGAAACTGGAGGCAAAAAAAAAAAATTGGTAACTTTTTGAGTAAGAAAAAGATTTTGTAAACTACAGATAGGCTAATTTGGTATAATTTTCAAATTTCTATAACATTATTAAATAGATTGTCTTCTTCCAAAAGCAAACTGTAATTATTAGAAAGCAAAATGGGTTCATATTAATAAATTAGAGCAGATAGGTGGTACAGTAGATGTGGGCCTAAAGTCAGGAAGATTTATCTTGACTTCAAATCTGGCCTCTGACACTTACTAGCTGTGTCACTCTGAGCAAGTCACAATCCTATTTGTTTCAGTTTTATCATCTGTAAAATGAACTGGAGTAGAAATGGAAGATCATTCCAGTGTCTTTGCCAAGAAAACCCCAAATGCAATCACGAAAAGTCAGAGATGACTAAAAACAACTTAACAACAACTATAATTTATATTTTTATAGCACTTAAAAGATTTTCAAAGTTCTTTCTTCAAAATAACCTTATGATGTCAGTAGTACAAGTGTTGTTCTCATTTTGTAGATGAGGAAATGGAGAGGCTTAGAGGTGAAGGATCCCACATTGTGAGTGAAGGAGGCCAGATTCAAAGCCAGAATTTCTGGTTCTAATTCCAGCTCTCTATTCATTAAGAAAATATCTTCTATAGACCGAGGGCATACATATTCTTACTTGCTTACTTACATGCCCACTGGAGAACTTCAAATGTTCTCTTTTCCCATGTGGAATTATTGATGAAACTCAGAACTGTTCTATGCAGATGTTACGCACCTTTCAGAGCTCTGTCCTCATTATTCCCATATGCCAGAATTGTCAGGGTGGGATAGAGTAGGAGGAATATTAATGTAGAGACCCAGCATTATACCAAGCAGGTCTGGCTAGCTCTTCAGGCACGGGACAGAGTAAGCCTGCTTCCATGCATCTCTCAAGCTTCTATTCTCCTTAAATAACCACAAAGCAAAACTTACCCTAACTATGAACCTAGTGATCCAGGAGTGCATACCCAGAGTTATCCCCACACTACCAGGGACTTACAACTGATACCTCTCAAATTGACTGGGGCTCCATCCTACAAATTCACAAACTGACTCACAGTCTTTTAGCTTCTGCATAATAATGTCCTTCTCTAGTCTACTTCTTGACACTGGCTCTTGATATTATTAATTCTCTCCACCATAATATTCACTTTCCATATTATTAATTCTCTCCACCATAATATTCACTCTCCATATTATTAATTCTTTCCACCACAATATTCACTCTTCATCCATGGACCATTCTCTGCACATTGTGCACTCTCAATCTCCAAGTGTTGGTTTAATTGTACTTACACCCACCAATTATTAGTGTTGAGAGAATAGCCTGACTTCCCTTTTAAAACCCAGAGGGATACTTACAGATTTGAACAGCTGCAGACCTTTTCTTTTTTTTGGTCTTCCACCCACAGCTGTCTGCCTTTCAAGTTAGGTGTCCCCAAAGTCCGACAAAGTCAAAACTGTTAGGGTACTCAAACTTCTGATATGGATACATCTGAAAGACCAGGGAAGGGATAAGGAAATGTGGTGAAGGACATAGCTGTAGTTGATCTTGTTATATATACATTTATTCCAATACTCTCTTGTGTTCTTTCTGGGAAATGGAAAGAGAATGCCATGCGAGAAGACCAGGCCTTTGGAGCCTCACTATTTCACCCTAAAATGGCATCATCTGGGGCTTTACTTTTTCTGACCTTTCACTACAAAGATCTTTGTTAGCAGTGGTGTAATGGGCCAGGCAGTCACTGCCCACAGCTTGGTCTATTGCTTTCTATAGCTTTTATGTGGATAATGGGGATAACAGGTGAGTCCCTTTGATCTGGGGAACTTTGAGGCCCTTCTGAAAACTGGGCCTTTCATGTTGGTTCAGGGTTGAAGGCCTTGATGCTTTGGGATGATAAAGTAATTCTCTCATTGGCCAGTGAACCAGTCTACTCAATGGACTTTCTTTTGAACATGTGATATAGAAATTTCTTTCCCTGCAAGTTCCTGGGCAGAGGAGGAAAAGGAATGCTTCTTCCCACTTTTCCAGCCTCACAATCCCCTTGGTGGGTTTGCCAGCAGGCAGTTTCAGAGTGGGAAAGTGGGTGGTAGGTCAGGTTTATCGGCCATAGCTGCACTCATCCCTATTTCCTCCAAGTGGCCTAACGTGCTAAACCCTACTACACTTCCTTTTTTTTTTTTTTTTTTTTTTTGATAGGCTTATTAAACTAGTGGGTCAGGAAGTATTATTGACATGTTATATCTTGATTTTAAAAATACATTTTACAGTATCTCATGATTACAAGTGGTTTCAGAATAGTTAGAATGGGCTGACCCAGATATCAGTGATTAGTGGTTTGATGTCCACTTCAAAGGTCTCCAATGGACTTCTCCAGGAATTTACCTATTCTGAGATCTTTGCTGCTTAACATCTTGATTCATGACTCAGATATAAACATAGATGTTTGGCTTGTAAAATTTGCAGATGATACAAAGGGAAAAGAAATAATGACACTGGTGACAAAGTTAATATCCTGATAGGTTAGAAGACTGAGCACATCTGAAAATTATCCCCAAATATAATGAGGACAAATGTAAAGAAATGTATTTTGACTTAAAAAAATCAGTTTAATGAGAATGGAGTAGGGGAGATGTGGCTAGAAGGCAGTTTGTGTAATAGAGATGGTCTTTAGAAATAAACAGGAGTCTAGGTGTTTTAGGTAGCATCAATGCCCCCAAGAGCAAGAAACAGTCTTCTAGGTCCATGCCAACATGAACTGAAAGGAGGATCTATCTAGTAGTGATGCTCTGAATGGGAACTTGGTGGGACCAATGCTATGCATGAACTGTGCTAAATTTTGCGCCTACTCTCCCAGAGACTGTAAAATAGGGGAGAACATGTCCCTGAAGTATTGAGGGAAAAGTGTCTTTTTTGTTCTTGGTATCTTTGGAGTAAATATTCCTTTGTAAAAGCTACTCAGGGTCAAGTGGCTAAATGCATGCAGGATACTAGTTACATGCCCTTAATGTGAGGGAAAATTTAATTGTAATATCATCAAGATGATGGCATTAGAAAAGAGACACTCCAACTCCTCAGAGTTAACATTTGGAAATCTGAAGGGTGATATGGCAATTCTGGTCCTGGGAGAAAAGAGCCAAAAAATAACTATTACCCCCAAAATATTTATAGCAGTACTTTTTGTGATAGCAAAACATCACCACCACCAAAATCCTGAAAATAAAGTGGCTATCAATTAAGTAAGCCAAACAAATTATGGCATGTGAAGAATACAATGTGATGTTATTATAATATAAGAAACAACAAATATAGTATATTCAGAGAATGAGAGGATTTGAATATATTGTTGCAGAGTAAAGAAAGCATGAACAAGAAAATAATTTGCACAATAATGCTGTAAAAGAAAACAACATTGAAAAATATCAGAACTTTAATAGTGTGGTGATCAATCACATATCCAGAGGACTAATGGCAAAACTTATTTCCCTTCTTTCAGCAGAGAGAAGATATATAATTAGTTTGGAAAGAGGAGGTATGGCCTACATATATAGATATAGATATAGATATAGATATAGATATAGATATAGATATAGATATAGATATAGATATAGATATAGATATAAATATAATTTGTTTTGCTGAAATATGCTTTTTTATTTTTCTTGCAAAGTATGATTCCTTGGGAAGGAGGCATTATGAAATGACAGAAATGTAAATATATTTACAAAAGTGTGTGTGTGTGTTAAAAATCTTTTAAATGTCTTGCAGGCTTAATGAATCAACAATTTGATAAGATAGCAAAAAAATAAGAGAATGAGAGAGAAAAAGAGAGGAAGGGAAGGAAAAGGAGAGAGAAGAGAACAGAAATATGGAGAAAGACAGAGAAAGAGAGACAGAGAAAGAGAGAGAGAGAAAGAGAGAGAGAGAGAGAGAGAGAGAAAGAGAGAGAGAGAGAGAGAAAGAGAGGAGAGAGGGAGGGAGGGAGGAAGAGGGAGAGGGAGAGAAAGGAAGAGAAAGAGACAGACCGAGAGAAACAGAAAGCAGAAACAGAGAGAAAGAAGGAAGGAAGGAGAGAGGGAGGAGATGAGTGAGGATGTGTAGGTTTTAGAGAAAATTATAGAGCATGGGATCTGGTCATTCAATTACTTAAGCATCTACCAAATTGTATTATCATTTAGACCACATCATTGCATTTTTTTTTCAAAAGAATGTCATGGAGAATTTTATCAAATAGTTTGCTAAAATCTAGGTCACTATATCTTTAGCTTTCATCTGGCATGATCTATTCTTAAGGAAACCATGCTGGCTCTTTCTGATGAACATTTCCTTATCTTATTGCTGTAGGTTGAACAACATGCCTTTATTACTTCTAAAATCTTGCTAGTTCAATGGCTTGGAATTTTCAGGCTCTTATTATTATCCTCTCTCCTCCTGAACACTGGGATAACATTTGTTTTCTTTCAATACTGTTTTATCTCTCCTAGTCTCTGTAATATTTCAAAGATCATTTATAGTGGTTCAATAATTACATCTTCCAATTCTTTTAATATCTAAGGATGTATTTTATCTGGGCCTGGGGACTTGAATTCACTGGGGTGACAAGCTGCTTTCTTAAGGCCCACTTCCTTATCGACTTTTTATGAATCATCTTTATTCCATGTGTAAGGGAGAGGTATGTAATCCCCACCCCCCAGCTTACTTGATAGTAACATGATAAAGCTTTAATGTGTTGACAAGGTATATTACTTCAAGATCCCTTTATGATTGAGTTAATAAGGGAACAACTTGATTGGCTAAGGAAATTAGCCATACCTCTGGGAGTTTTAAATAGATAAATCCAGGATAAATTTCATCAGTTCAAGAGTTGAGAGACATTGCATGTAATAAACTGCCTCTGGATAAGAAAGGAATTTCTTTTCTCGCCTACATTAGTTATGTGATTTTAAAGAGGCCCTATAGAACTATTGGAAACACCATGTCCAATGGGGAACAGAGATGAACCTGCCAGACCAACACAAATATATATAGAGAAAGCAGCTTCATGGAGCATGACCCTGCAAGCAGAGAAAAGAATTAGACTACAGAGAGAGGCAAACCTTAGGAATCCATCAGATAAACCTTCCTAGCAGACATACATCCAGGGAGGGAGCTTCATGAGGACTCTCTGAAGAAGGCTCTGTAGGAACAGGAGATGTAAATTGCCTTTGCCAATTAGGCCTCCTTACTATTGATCTCTAAGTACAAGCGCACTCTTTTCATGGACACTGGGGGTATTTGTGGGACAGTATATCTTAGACTTAAGAGGGAAATGTTTTATAGCCCCAATTCTTACAATGCTATCTAAGTAAATGCCTTTTCTAAGAATTTATTGTATCTAATGGTTGATTGCTGATAGGAAGCACAGCAGTGGTGGCTTACAAGTTATAATGTTGAGATTATAGCCCTGCAAAATCATCTCTAGAACCCAAGAAGCTCCGCTCTTAGGACTTATCCCATTGGTATGAGTGCATTTTTGGAGAGTATTCCTGTGTTACACATACTTTCTAGTCGACAAATGATCATCATTACCACCACCATCAGCAGCTTTCATGTAGCACCTACTACATGTCAGGTACTTTACTAATACTTTACAAGGACTTTCTCATTTGATCCTCATATTATTATTATTCCCATTTTGCAGATGAGGAAATTGAAAGAGGTTAAGTGATTTGCCCCAAATCACACAATTTGTAGGTGCTGAGTCTGAATTTGAACTCAGATCTTTCTGACTCCATGTGGGTCCAATGTTCTTATCCATGGAACCTCCTAGCTGCCTCTCTGCCAGAGGGGAAAAAAAAAAAAAAGAGAATTCAGTAGCCTTCCTTTCTCTCTGTGGTTTGTTGTTCTCCTATCAGCCAGCTTGAGGTTTCTTTCATCATTCTATTCAATAGAGATTAAATCTCTTTTGTATTTTCTTTAGCTTTCATTGACAACCTTCATCATTTTGAGCTGTAAAATTCTTAATCTAATGCATAAAATACATGGGTAGAGGTACTTTTTCATATTTGCTAATTTTGTTACCTCTGATTCTATCATCTTAACATATCTTTAAAATAAAAAAAAACTTAGTTGATGAATTCACTATATGTTCACATTGGTCTTTTTAGACAACTCCCTTTTTTCTCCTCTTTATGTCTTCATGTAGTTAGGCTGAATAGAGGAATGGATTTGGAATCTGGGAAGACCTGAGTTCAGATTTTCACTCAGACACTTAGTAGCTCTATGAACCTGGGTAAATCACTTAAACTATGTTTCCTCATCCAAAAAACAGAGATAATAACAACTGCCTTGTTGTATTAAGTGAGATTCTACAAAGTACCAAATGAATTCTTTGTTGTTGTTGAATGTGAGTTATTATTCTTTAGAACTTTTCATTTTCTGAATTTTAGTCCATGAAATCCTATTGCCTTTTTTTTCTGAAACTTAGAAATTCAATTCAATCCAATAATCAGCATCTATGTGCCAGACACTATAGCTGACAGAGGAGGAGCAATAAGAAAGAAAAAGCAGTCCCTACACTCAAAAAGCTTTTACTCTTCCTCCCCAAAATCTAAACTGCATATCAGACTAGTCCCAGTTTTCCTTTTTTTCTCTCTATTAAAAATGTTAAGATGGAGCAGTCATTTTTTAAAGATTCCTCTCATTTTCATCTCAGAAGTCAATTGAGACAGAGAGATAGATTTTCAGCTATCCAGATAAATTAAGTTCCTCATATTATTATATTATGTCTCTATGCCAGGCTTTTGATATTTACCAAACTTCTTGTTTTTTTTCCTCTTTCCATCCAAGTAGTCTGAAATATACTCTGATGAAAATATTGCTTTCTTTTTTTACTTATATTACTTCTATTGCTGCCCTATTTACTTCTATTCTACAATTCTTGCATGGGTTCTGGATTTCTTTACATAAATATATTTCAACATATAATGCTGTTCTATTCCCCTTCTTAACTTTTAGCTATCATTAAAAAAGGCATACTTATTCAAAGTTATATTCTAGTCATAAATTTCATTTTACCAACTCTTATTGTTGCCTAAAGTATAAAATGTACTATCATGCATTAGCATCTCTAGTTCTCTTCACTTTTAACATGTATTTTATACATTTCTAAAGAGACATTTGAGGACATAACTCTTACTGTTTTCTTAGATGTTGTCTATACTTCTCTTAGATAATCCTTCCTCTCTAGGTTGTCTCCTGGTTCTTTTGTCTGGTTGTTCATAACTTTGGAGGTCTATCCTTGAACTTCTTTTTCCTCTATATCCCATCAATTGGTGATCTCATTATTCAATGATTATCTCTCTGCTGATTATCAGATCTCTTTTTTCAACCTTAATCACTTCTTACCTCTATTCTCACATCACTAACTGCTTATTTGGCATCTCAGACTTAAAAAAATATTTAAAATTAAATATGAAATAAGAAAAAAACAAATAGAAAAAGAAAAAAAAAGGAAAATCAAAACAATACTTTCAGTTGTGCAGTAGAACATCAAGGAAGATTCAAAATATGTAACAGTAAGTTTTCATTTCAAGAAAGCATATATAATAATAGAAGACATTATATTCATGGCTGTCCATCTTTTCTTTGCTTCCTTGTAGATTATTCTTTTATTCACTGCTATGCACTTTTTACTTTATTCTTTTTTTCCCTTTCATCTCCCCCCACCCACCTCTCCCAAGTAGGCTACAATTGAGCAAGGATATATGTGTACACACACATATACATATGCATTCAGATATATACAGATATATACATATATACATACATATACACACACCCACACCCACACCCACACACACACACACACACACACAGGATATTTCAGACTTGATGTCCTATAGATATTAAACTCAGCATGGTCAAACAGAACTTATCCTATTTTCTCCAGACCCTCCCCTCTTTCAAACTTCCCTATTACTATTAAGGGTTCTACCATCCTCCCAGTTACCCAAGCTCACAATCTAGTTGTCATCCTTGACTTCTCATTTGCACATATCCCATATAATCAGTTTCTACCTTCATACCTCTCAAATATGTCTCCATCTCTTCTCTGACAGAACCATCTAATGCCTGGACTATCGTAAGAACCTGGTGGTTGATCTTTGTGTGTCATATTTCTTTCCATTACTACAACTTATCTTCCACTTAGTTGCCAGTTATTTTCCTAAAGCTCAGATCTGACTATGTCAATCTCCTACTCAATAAACTCCAGTGGCTCCCTTTTACCTCTAGGATCAAATATAACCCTCTGGCTTTTAAAGCCCTTCACAATCTGGCTCTTTTCAGTCTTCTTATGTCTTACTGCCCTCTATATATGCTATGATTCAGCAACATTGACTTCTTGCTGTTCCTTTGTACGTGACTCTCCTGATTCTCTCTGCCTTTTTACTGGATATCTCCCATGCCTGGAATGTTTTCCCTCTTCATCTCTGCCTTCTTCAAGATCCAGTTCAAATCTCAGCTTTTCCAGTAGGCCTTTTATGGTCTATTCTAGCCCCTTCTCTAATCTTTCCCCTCCGTTGCTATTCTTTGTTTGTTTCTGTCTTTCTGTCTCTCCTTGTCTGTCAGTCTCTATCTCTGTGTCTCTGTCTCTTTGTCTTTCACTTAGAGAATCAGCTACAAAAGTGCTAGAAATAATGGACAACTTTAACAAAATTGTAGGATATAAAATAAATCCACATAAATTATTGACATTTCTATATGTTAGCAACAAAAAAAGTAGTTGTTTGCATTTTGTGTGCCCTATCAGGATGTGAGCTCTTTGAGAACAGGGGCTGTTTTTTTTTTTTTTTTTTTTTTTTTTTTTTTTATAATCCCAGCACAGTGACAGGCACATAGTGGATGCTTAATAAATGCTTGTTGTTTTTTGGTAAATATCTTCCTTCACTGAGGCTATTCTCAGTGGTACCTAGCTCAGTGGATAAACCTAGATAGTCTTTCATTTCTCCTTTGCAGATTAAAGATATTTTGATTAGATTTGCAGGATTTGAGGTAAATGTATTCTTCTCAGTCGTTGTTGGGTACAATCCATCAATGAGTCTGCCATGTCTGTATTTTAAGCTGAAGTTCAGAAATCCCAATCCTCTCCTCAGATGCCTCAGCCAGCTATCATTTCCCCAAATATGCCTTTCCTTTCAGAATACTCTCCTTCAATGAATAGCAGCGTCCCTGAGGTCTTCAGTTTCTTGTCCAAGCCTTTGTATTCTTTAGCAATGCTTTCTAGGTCCCTTCTGGCAGTGGCGTTTATGCCCACATGAATCATCCTAATTGGGTAGTAGTCATCTCGTCTGGTAAGTTTGGGGAGCTTCTTTGCGCCCAAGGGAGGCAGTAGAGACAAGCAGACCTCTTTGGGGCTACTTTCAGGTCCATAAGTAGTGGCTTTAGTTCCCCTGAGCAGGGTATAGAGAACCACCCACCATTCTTGTCTCTTTTTCATCTGACTCCTAATTGCCTTATCTTTCACTGAGAGCATCTGTGGCTCTCCAATCTCACTTTTTGGAGAACAAGCAACTGGCTCTATTTCAGAAGGTACAGATCTCTCCTGTGTCATGAAATCTGTGGCTCCAAATGTCTAGTCCTTGTTCCATTTCTTCTTGGACATTCATCCTTCCACGCCTTCAATTTTCTGTCACACCCCCCCCCATGCCTATTCAGATCCTTTTCTTCTTTGTTTTCACATTGGTTCCCTTCTTCCATTTAATTATAAGGAACACTTCATTCTCCTTGCTGTCTAGAATCTTTTATTAATTCTGGGAGTAGAATATTAATAGACATTGATAAGCTATAGTATATCTAGAGAAAGATAGTCAGATTGATGGAGAGATTTGAATTAATGCCCTATAACTATTAACTAAAGGAACTAGAGATATTATTGTAGAGAAGACTTTACAGTACAAGTTTATTAAGGATACTCATGTGGAAGAGTTCATTAGATTCATTCTAATTGGCACCAGGCACAAAATGAGAAGCAATAAGCACAAATTGCAACTAGACATATTTAAGCGGAGTACTTGAAATATCACTTAAGACTACCTCAGGTTCAAGATACTCTTGTGATTTCCCATCCATTAAAAACCATAGGTCTTGAGACTTCATTGTCACTTTTACATTTACTAATTAGACAATTTACTAGTTAGGCAACTTAGATTAGATCAGGGCTTCAGGCTTGGTATTAGAATAAAGGAGATACTTGTAGACCATATAACCCTTAATCAAGCCAAATCAAAATATAACAATGGCATGGAAAGGAAACCCAGCAAGTATCTAGCAGTGGTTTGGATAAATAGAGGTCCCTTGGTCTTCACTAGAAATCCATCAGGTCAGCAATTGTGGTGATTCATGTAGCTCTGGGATATCTGTCAAGGTTAAAAAGTATTGACTTGATGTCTTAGGTGACCAAAAAATCATGTCTTAGTCAAGTCTTAGTCAAGAACAATTCTAGGACTGGAGGGAGGGGAGGACACCAGGTTAGAGAATTCATGTCTTTTTTAATATGAGGGGGAAGAATTTATTGGTTACAAACTCAAACTAGTCACTGGACCATATTAGTTCTTGAATCAATTTAGAGAACTCGCAGTGAAGATATCTTTTGTCAATGAAAGTGGGTATTTTCTCTGCAATGTATAGTTCTAAAGAATTTCCTGGGGGCACTAAGAAGTTAGCTAATTTTTCCAAGGTCACCCAGTGAGGATGTGATAGAGGGAGAATTTGAGTCACTGGTCTTCCCATCTATAAGGACAGCTCTCTTTATCGGTTAAGTCACAATGCATTTCAGCAGTGGGACAGGACTGTTAAAAGAGCTAATGTAATCTTAGTCTGTGTTAATAGAATAATATCCAGATTAAAGGAAGTAATGGTCCCTCTGTATTCTAGTCCTATACATCCAGAATAATGTATTCTCTTCTGGGTACTATACTTTAAAGAGGGGCAGTGACAAATTACAATACATTCAGAGAAAAGTAATCAGAACAGCAAGAGATCTGGAAAACATATCATGTGAGGAATAGTTCAAGGAACTAGGGATGTTTATCCTGGAAAAGAAAAGACTTTGGGGAGCCATGATAGCTGTCTTCAAATATTTGAAGGATTGTTATGTGTAAGAGGAAATAGATTTATTCTGTGTAGCTCCAGAGGGAAGGATTACAATCAATAGGTGGAAGTTAAAATGAGACAGATTTCAGTTCAATATAGTATGGGAGAATTTTATAATAATTAAGCCAGAATAGACTGCCTTCCAAAGTAATGAGCTTCTCATCAGTGGGAAGTGTTCAAACAGAACAGCTGGATGCCTATTATCAGAGAGCTTTTAGAAGAAATTTCTGCAGTGAGCAATCTACTGAGCAGTAGATTGAACTCTATAATTCCTTCTGTATGAGTTTATGATCTTATAACTTCAATTCAACCAGGGTTTATTAAATGCCTACTATGTTCAGAGAAACTGTACTAAGCATTGTTGATATAAAAACAAAAGAAAGCAGCAGGACTTATCTAACTGACAACTTCCTAGAAAAATGTCAGTGTGCTATAATCAAAAGAATTCCGGAATCTCAAGACACATGAGTTCTGTTCTGACTTTGTGTAACCACAGGCCATATATTCCTTTTTATTTTTAAAAATAATAACATGATGATAATAGTACCTGCCCCATTTTTCTTATAAGATTATTGTGAAGAACAGATATAATAGTTATTAGAGGTGAAAATAAGAAATTAGATTATAAAAATAAAGTTCCTTTTTGGGGTAGATGAAGAAAACAAGAGTTTATTAAGTGACCACTATATGCAAGGTACTCTATTAAGTGTTTTATAAATATTGTTTTACTTGATCCTCAAAGAGGCCCTAGGAGATAGATGCTATTATTTATTCCTCTTTTATAGTTTGGGAAACTAAGGCAGATAGTGGTTAAGTGCTTTGCTCAAGGTCAAACAGGCTAGTAGGTATCTGAAGCTGGATTTCTATTCAGGTCTTCCTGACACAGGCTCAGCCCTCTATCCACTGTGTGCTACCTAGCTGCCTTATGACCTCATAAAGTCTAGTGACCTGGGGCTTACTCAAAGCACCTACTTTAACAGGGCCCCAGAAATAAAATATAAGTATCTGATTTGGGAACAGGATTTCTTACTGAGATCTGGATGTCTGCAAATGGGAAAATAGTCATTTAGACCAATCCTTTTATTTTCCAATTGCTCAGGAAACTGAGGTTGAATGTAACTTAGCTGTGTCCACATTCAGTAACTAAAGCACACAGTAACTATTGGTCTTGGGCTGCTCCTGACTCCTGATTTAATCTTTCTACTATACTGTAGCTGCCCCAATAGCAGTGAAATCACAAAGTCTTGTCAGTGACTCTCGGAAATGAACAGGTCCTTAAAGGGGGGCTGCTTATTAAGAAGGAAGTTAGAATTCCAGTTCTCCCTGAATGAAAGGGAAAAGGGAAATCTGTCAGCTTTTGGCCTTCTTCCGGTGGTTCCTGCTCAGGTCTCAGGGTCTAGAATGACTGCTATTATTGCTTCCCTATTGGCTCACTTCCTCTGGTTTCAATTTGCCTGGTGCTAAGGAGTTGGTGACGGATTCAAGACAGAGTACCTATAATTCAGTCAAGGACTTCCTTATTCGGCTTCTGTTACTCACTTTCCAAGAAACCAGCTTTGCTTTGCCTGGGGCAGGGGCCAAGGGTTGGGAGGGGGTGAACCTTCTTTAGCTCAGTTGGTTTGTAAAGCTGGCCAACCTTAGGGGCTGCTATAATCCAAGGAAGCAATTCTGATATTCATATGATTTCTCTTCCTAGCCCTTCTTGGTGAATCTATTCCACAGCAAAATACCCTTGGTAGACTGTTTACCTACCTCCATCCCACTTCTCCTGAATCTCCTTTTCCAGTTAAGGTATTGACTAAATCCAAACCTAGATTCTACATACTCTACATTGGCCCTAACCTTCCTAGGCTGCTAACTCTGCTGCTTTTCTTCCTTAATCAAATAGAATTCTGATAACTTCATTATCTCTGTTATGTCTTTCCAGAGATTGCTTGCCTTTTGATCTCCATCCTGCAGCTATGTCTGGGCCTGGAGTGAAAGAGGAAGCATAGATTGTGTTTCGCCTTGCCCCAGAATTTTGCTTTCTTTGCCTTTCTCTCTTTCTCTCCCTCAGTACCATCCTATTGGCACATCCCCAACACATGATGGGTCGAATGGGATTATAACACCTATAGCTCTGTCCATGCTTCTTTCCCAAAACATGACAATTTTATTATCTCCATTTACATTTTTAAGCACACATTGAAGCCATTAATTTTAAGGCTTCTGTGTTGGACATTTGAGGATAATTGAGATCTAGTAAACAAGGTGGAAGGCCCATTTATTAGTTCTCACTTGGTATATGACTTTCCTCATATATTTTCACTTGGTAAATGAACTCTAGGTTATCTGCTAATCATAGGTTTTCTACAAAGTTTATCATCAGTCATATACTCATGAAGAAATGTATTTCATAATTTCTATTGATTGATGCTTTTTTTTAAGCCAAAAATGACAATTTTATTATGTTCCTTCTTTCAACTTCATGGTATTTGGAGCTCCCTATTCAGAACTGAAAATCCGATTCCTGTATTCTATAGATGAAGGAACTGAGTCTTAGAGACCTGAAATGACTTACCTCAAATTACAAAGAAGAATCCATATTCCCTGACTAAGTCCAGGTTTGTTTTTTGCTTTATGACTTGTTCACTATCATGCCTCCTAGGCTCCTTTGATTGGCCCATATTCCTCAAGCCATATATAAACATATATGGACAGTTTTGAGATATTTTCTGAAGACCAGTGAAAAAGGGCTTGGGAGCCATATATGGACATATATGGACAAGTTTTGAGCTATTTTCTGAAGACCAGTGAAAAAGGGCAGTATGAGCCTTCTACATAATTCTGACCCTCTTCTTTTCTGTCTTTTCTTCATACAAACATTCAACTAGAAACCCATGATTCCCATTGCTGTATTCCACCCATGCTTGCCCTCCCAAGATAGTATCCCAAGCTCCAAAATTATTTATTTTTTGTTCTCTTTGCCCATGTATTCAGTGCCTTGATAAAGTCACTGAAGAGCACCTCAGTAGGATGATTTGGTTTTGTAATAATAGCATCTCATATTTCAGTAGTAATTTACAAAGCATTTTTCTCTAAAACAGGTATTTATAAGTACAATCTTTAATTTATAGATGAGAAAACTGAAGCCCAGAAAATGTAAATGGTTTGCTCAAGATCACAGGACTACTAAGTATGTGGAATCAGTTAATGTTGGGATAAGCTTAAATCCAAGTCTCTTTGTAAGTCCAATGCTCAACCCACTGCTCTGTGTTGTTCAGTCATTTTTATCTTGACCAACTCTTTGTGATCCCATTTGGGGTTTTCTGGGCAGAGATACTGGAGTGTTTTGCCATTTTCTTTTCCAACTCATTTTATAGAAGAAGAAATGGAAGAAAACAAGGTTAAGTGACTTGTCCAGCTTCACAAATCTAGTAAATGTCTGAGCCCAAGTTTGAACTCAGGGAAATGATCCTGATCCCAGATTCTCACTCTATCCATCTTACCACTTAGCTGCCCCCCACTGCTATATGCTGCCTCTTTTTTAAATAAAGAATTCTTAGAGAAATAGGAATTTAGTACAACAAAATAATTTTACTGGGTAGATTTGTAGAGTAGGTAGTTTTAGGATGTAAGGATACCATAAATGACTGCTAACTTTGCCTAACTAAAATAAAGCTAGCACTTGATATTTAATATTTATAGGTTTCAGTATTTCCATTTGTTTGTTTGTTTTTTCTCTTACAGGCACTGAAGCTACAAAATGAATAGGGGAGAATCCAGGCAGTTAGAAGAAACCCATTTATCTGGAATCCAAACAACTAGGAAAGCTCAAATACCAATACTTTTGTGTTGATAGGTTCTGGTATGTAAAAGGGCTCTAAGTCTTCCCAATGTATCCATGCTGATGACTTCAGCATTCCCGAGTCCAAATTAGTGTCTGGAGACTTACAAGGCCCTAAATGGAACACAGGGAATTTAAATCCAAATAGTTATGAGCAGCTTTCACATTGGTTCATTCTTTTATTCACCAATTACTATTTGTGGTGAGATGTTCTAGGTATTACATTGGAAGAGAAGTTTGTCTTTACCACCTTCATTATATCCAGTCCTTTTTGCTTAGAACACAGAACCTGGGTAAGAAAATGAGGATGGAAATGATGTCACCAATTCTCACAGCTCTAAATCCCACATCATAAATGACCTGTTGGTTCTACTTTCTCAACCTTCAGTTCTGGAGCATTTTTTTTTTCTCTGCCAAAGCATGTAAACAATTTATTCTGGTAGCTAAATATTGTTTCCTCCCAATTGTTTGTTGTTGTTGGCTTTTTGTTTGTTTATTTGTTTTCCGGTTTGTTTTTTGGTCTTTTATGTACACTTAGGCTGTATCCAAAAAGCATGGAGAAAGATCCAGGCACTTAGAGAAAATTCATTTTTGTGGAACCCAAACAACTAACAAGCTCAAATACCAACAATTTTTTTTATTTTTTTTGTTTCTGTCATCTTCTTTTATGGAACAGAGATGAATGCCAATTTTAAAGGCTCTATTTAGCTCAATAGGCTTCAGGGATTTATTCATAAAAGCTACTTCCAGGCTATGTCATAGGGTCAGTTCAATCTCCTCTACCTTCTGCATCTGTAGTTCTATGCAATGAGAATTGATGTCCATCCATAAAGATGACCTTGAGGCCTTGAAAAAGGCTTGGAATGCCTTCTGAACCATCAAAGAAATGTTCAGTTATGCTCAGCAGAGTTTTATTGTATCTCATTCTTTGAAACCTGGTGATTGATGGATATGCATGGCAGCTCTCAGTTAACAGAGATAGGGCATTAATCAACACACCCCATTCCCTCACCACAATGGCTAAATGTGCTTTACTCTTTCAAGATGATTCTGGCTCCTACATTCAATTTTTCCTTCTCTTTGTAGATTTAGTTACCGTTGAAACTTCATATTCGCCTCACTTGGTGAATCAGGATCATGTTAGGTTTACAGATAAAGAGAGAACCAGAGACATGGCCAAAGTCTTGAAGAAGTAATAGAGAAATTTTTGAGAGATCTTATAATTCTCTGACTTCTAAGTCATTTCTCTTCTACCCCACCCACATCACCTCAGGCACTTCCCACCACACTTCCTCTAGATCCAGATAACTCCCCCAAGATAAGAGATGTAGGTCATTGCTTTCCATGTTGGCTATGGCCTTCAGCCTTTTCTTCCCTCCCTGTCAGACTAAGTAGTGGATGAGATGATAGAATTAATTTATCAATCATATAGGAAAAAGTATAAGTCAAACCAATAGGTATATATAGAGCCTATTATGTGTCTAGTAACTATATAAATGTTTTATATATATGTATGTTTTATAAGAGAAGTACAAAGTTGGATTTCTATCCTCCAGAATCTTTGCTAAGACTACATAAGAAACAAAATAAGACAATGTATGAGGAAGCTCTCACCTAGGTTATATAGAATGCAAATGCCACAAGAAAGCAGAAAAGGAAGGTTTTGTTAGGTGGCTGAAGCAATTGAAGGAAGTAAGATCTGATGTAAGCCTTGAAGGATGGGTGGGGTTTGGAATATTGGAGACAGAGAAAAAAAACATGAATGAAAGAATTGAGGAAAGATGAGTGTGCCCTGTAAAGAGATGGGCAGGAGATCACCTTAGCTGGAGGAGAGGAAATAATGGGAAATAAAACTGGGATGGCAGAATGTGGCCATGTGTTGGAATACATGCCAAGGAAAAATTTTGAACTTGATTTAACAAACAATAGAAAACAATTGTGAGTTCTTGAACTGGGTAATAACATGAAAAAAAGAATGTTTGAAGATAGCTGATGTCCATTTGAAGTGTATAGGAGTGTATTGGGAAATGGAAAGAGACAGAGGAAGCAAAGAGGGAGATCAAAATTGCCAGAAGAAATCTCATGCATATATATATATATATATATATATATATATATATGTATGTATATCCCTCAGATATGCCAAATTCTACTTTGAAACTAGCAGAAGCAATCAGGTGACTAGCTACATCTGTATTGAATAGGGGAAAAGAGGAAATTTTAATGAATTAATAAAAACCACGGAAACATATCCTTGAAAGTAATGGCCTTTACTTCTTCCCTACCCAAAGTCATTGTTTATGTAAGACCCAGAGAAGTGATTCTTTGTGCTTTGCTCTTCTGGGGCCAACAGAGGGAGTAGAATCACTCTATTCTTTTCCTCTGCCCACCACCATAGACCAGAAGACTGGTCCTATGTTGATGGTGAACCATGTTTCCCAAGACTGGAAGGACCTGGAAGGAATCATTTAGTTCATACTCTCACCTGTGAGAAGCAATTAAAAAAAAAAGTTCTTTTCCAAACCTAATAAATAAAAAATACTGGTAAGATTAATACATATTCTATTTGCTTAGGGTCACCAGGAACTCTATGCTCTAATCATTGGCCAGAGAAAGCTAAGGGCATAGATTTGCTTCCTGCATATATTAGCTAGTTTTGCTCTGTCTGCTAGTCACAGTCTACCTAAAAAGGGGCAGCTACCTAAAAAGAAAGTCCAGACTAGAGAGTAGGAATGGCTTATGATACAACTAGGGGGCCCAGTGGATAGAACACTGGACCTGTAGTCTTTTAGACACTGGTGTGTGACCTTGGGCTCTTTGCTTTAATCTAGTGGAGAAAGAAATGGCAAACCACTCTAGTATCTTTGCCAAGAAAACTCCAAAAGGGGTCACAGAGTCAATAAGTGAACAATAAAAATGACGACAATGATAATAAAGCTCCTTCATTCTTGAGGACAAAGTTCTGTCCTACTGCTGAAGTGGATAGAAGTGGGAGATGTGCCATTAACATCTTTATTTTTGAAGTATGGCTTGTTATTCTCCAGGTGGGACAGAGAAGGATGATTTTGTGCCTTAACTCTCCAGTTGATTTCATAAGATTAATAGATTTAGGATAGGACTAATCCTTGGAGATTATCTATCCTAATCTTCCCATTTTACAGATAAAGAAACTGAGTCTCAGGTAGAGGAACTATTTTCCCTAAAGCCAGATAGGTAATAAGCAGGATAGCTGGGATTGAACCAAGCCCGAAAGCCAGTACCTTTCCTGTGACACTAAACTGAATTTTCTTTTATCCTTCTGGTTTTAGAGTTATCTTTTGGCTGTTGAGTTCTATCTGAACTCAAATTCTACAGTTGGGTGAAGTGGTCATACTGTTACTAAGACAGTTTTGATTTCTCAGGTGGTAATACTTTGGAGATGGGTATAATGACTCTAATGAATACATGATGGAATATTAGACAGGGACAGATAGGTGGTATAATAGAGCACCAGGGCCCAGAATTAGAAAGACCTGCATTCAAATTTGGCCTCAGACATTTGGTAGCTGTATGTACTAGGCAAGTCTTAACTCTGCTTGCCTCAGTATCCTCATCTGTAAAATGAGCTGGAGAAGGAAATGGCAAACCACTCCAATATCTTTGCCAAGTAACCCCATCAAAAGGGGTCACTGAAAAATCAGACATGGTGGGCAAACTGCTCCAGTAGCTTTGTCAAGAAAACCCCCCAAAAGGGGTCACTGAAGAGTCAGACATTATTGAAAAAGACTGAACAATTAAAAAGAAAAATAGAATGAATATAGTTGTGTTCATAGAAGCTGCCACTGATTGTAAAATAAGTTTCTTAAGTTCCGACTTGATGCTTCTCCTAACATCAAAGGGTAGATGAGGCTGGCTAGAGACTTAGAGATCAAAGAGGCCTTAGAAGCCATTAAGTCTAACCTCCTTTCACAGACAAAGTAACTGAGGCACGCAAGGCTAAGTGATGCCTGAGTTTACAGAAATGCTTAAGTGTCTGAAGCAGAATTTGAATCCATACTTTCCTGACTCCAGGTCTAGATCATTGTTACAGTATTGGCTTATACTACCTGTGTGTTTTTGGACAGGTCATAACTTCTCTGGGTCTCAGATTCTTCTCCTTTAAGACAAAGGGGTTGGAATAAATAATTTCTATGGTCCTTTTTTTTCCAATTCACTTGCTAAATTGTTTTGATGCCTTTTGCCTGGAATACCTTCAGTTCCCGAACTTTACTATATCTGCAAACATTTAATATGATACTTCTTCTTTGGCATTTGATATTACTATGCCCCTCTATTTTTGCATCCAAGTAAAGAAACTTACAAAAAGAGATATGAGAGATCAATTAGCCCTTTATCCATACCTTTGTAGCCTTTCTAGACTCCCAGAGTCCTTATCCCAATTCTTACTTGCCCAGGTCTCCTAGACTGAGGCTAACTGCATCTTCCCTTCATGGTTCTAAAGTTATCAAGAGATGTCTCTAAATCCTATTGGTTCAAGTGCTCATTTTGATGTGTTCTTCCTCAAATCAATCAATCTGGTAACCAATGGCATAGTGGCATTAATCAGCTAATTAATAAAAACAAAACTAAAGGCAAGCTTTCCACTATACCAACTCAGTTCCTGAAATTGTGGGCCCAAATTAAAAGTACCTGCTACCCACACAGGTCTTTACCCCTATCAAGTTAATTTTTGAATGTTCCCTGGGCAAGTCTTTTCTATGCTGCAGCAGAACATGGCCTCTTTGAGTGGATACCCTGCTGGGTTGGGCCAAGCAGGCCACAAGAGCCTTACCCAACTAGATTTCTGGCAAATGCTGATGAGGGATTTTAATTAACAAGGTCACAGTCAAATCTTCTTCACTTATGAGCTGGGGAAAAGGGACAACTGAAGAGAAAATGCCTGAAGCAATTCATCCTTCTCTGAAGGGGCCAGAGCCCTTTTGAATGATGGCTCAGCAACCTCCAAAAGTCTTTGTACTCATGGAACAGAAATAGTCAGAATATCTTTTCCAGCTCTGACAAGAGATAGGTCCCTCCATCTTTTGTTTCCAGGAATTTCCCAAAAGCAGGCACATCAAATGGCCATGCTCCCTTAGCCTTAGGACTTCCATCCCAGAGACTGAGGTGACATAGAAGTCTGTCTGATTAGGAAATGTTTTTATATTTCTCTTCTTCCTATATCTTTTCATGTAAAAACTAATTAATGTTAATTGGTTAAGTGAGACTGGGGCATTAATTACTGGTTAATATCTTAGATATCTTACTAGGCATACAATATGTACATGTAGAGTTAGGCACTTTGGAAATTACAAGAGAAATATAATTCTCAAAGTTTCATTGGAGAAGAAAGACAAAGATTAAGATAAATAGAAAATATTTTGAAAATTGTATATATTCAAGGAGAAGCAGGATGCTATAATGGAGACAAGAACAGGGTTCAAACCCTAGCTCTATCTCTTCCTACCTAAGTGACCTTTGCTAAGTCACTTTATTCTAGAATACAGTGGAGTTTGTATTTGGACATGAGTCCCAAGGTTGGCTGTGCCGTCTTGTCTGGATGATCTCCTGTGTGACCTTAAACTTGTCAATCAATTTCTCTGTGCTTTAGTTCTTCATCTATAAAATGAGGGTATATCTAGATTGCCTCTAAGATCCTTTCCAGGTCTTGTGGTCTCTTGGCTTTCAGTTTCTTCATATAAGTGCAAGAAAGGGTTGAACAGCTGATGAATTGTATGCTGTGAACTTACAGAGACAGTGAGTCTCTTTTTGGACATGTCCATTGTTAAGAGGACAAAGACGATTAACCCTGAATAGGCTGATTATGTTTTCAAAATTGAAGCTACTCCAAGATGAACTGGCTTTTTTGCAGCTTTCCCATGACATCTCTAAGGGGAAAGGTTTCTCCCTTTTTTTTCCCCTGTCAATTTTTAATTCTTCATTATTTATGTACTTTTGACATTCATTTTTAAAATGTTTTGAGTTTCAAATTCTTTTCTTCCACCTAGACCCTCTCCCACCCATTGAGAAGTCAAGCAATATAATAACAATTATATATATGAAATAATACAAAGCATATTTCCATATTAGCCATGTTATAAAAATAAAACAAGAAAAAATAAAGTAAAAAAAATATATTTCAATTTGCAGTCAGAGTTCATTAGTTTGCTCTTTGGAGGTCTACAGCATTTTTCATCATGGTCCTTCAAATGTAACCACAAGTTGTTTTTTTTTTTTCTGAAGCCATTCTACTTGTCATTTCTTATCACATCATAGTAGTATTCCATCACAATCATGTACCATATCTTATTTAGCCATTCCCCAATTGATGGGTATTTAAGAAGAAGGGTTTCATTGACTGAGGAGTCTCTAAGATGATTGGCTTGGCTAGGAGATTTAAAGAATTAACTATATGCTTCTGCTCCCAGATGGTTGGGGGTGAGCAAGAAATGCTCCCTTCTATATATACACAGTTTGCTAAACTCTGGAAGAAAACACAAAAGAAAAAAAAAGTGTGCAGAAGGAAGGAGTAAGAAGGATCTGCCTACTCTTCTTTATAAAGGGCGACTTTTCACAGAAGAGCTCTTCTCCTGAGAGTCCTGGCCAACCAATTCATCAAGGGGCAGCCTTAAATTCCAAAATCTAACCAAGAATTCCCTTCATCCTTTTAACAGCAGGTCAATGGGCATATCTTCAAGGTGGGTGCTTATCAGATGTGTGTTATGAAAGCTTACTAAATTGAGCTCATCAAGGAAACCCCTTGAATTAGGAGTTCTTAATCTGGAGTCTCCAAACTTGTTTTAAACTATTTTAATAACTGTCTTTCAATATAATTTGCTTTCTTTATAATCTTATTTTATGCATTTAAAAATATTCTGAGTAGAAGTTCATAGGCTTCAAGGAACTGCCAAATGTTACAAAAAAAAAAAAAAGATTAAGAACGCCTGCTGTAATCAATTCCTGCTTATATACACTAGGAAATAACCAGGAAGTTCTTTCAACAGAACTACCATGATCTTGTAGTCTACTGAAATTTCCTCAGCAGCTCTGGTTAAAAAAAAAAAAAAAAATCCTTAGGATATCCTGTATGGGCCAATTCAGCCTCCATTACATGTAAAGCATGGCAGATGGACTATTAAGTCCCTTCCATTTTTAATCCTTCACTAAGTGTTAGGCTGTTAGGTAAAGACAGGTCAATAAATAAAGTGATAGACTGATTGATTAATAGGTTGGGAAAAGGATTTATTAAGAACTTATTATGTTAAGTATTGGGGGATACAAAGTACAAGCAAATAAGACATCCCCTGTTCCCAAGGAGCTTCCATTCTAATGGGACAAGACAATATATTTAGCTATAGTGACTCTCAAATATCTTTTTTTGTTTGTTTGTTTATAGCATGGAGTTTGTTGTATTAACATTTGGCAAAAAAAGGTCCCAAGGGAATTGGATCTCCAGATTCATCACCTAGGTCTTAGGATGCCATCATTTCTACTCTCCCTCTCCCATTATTCTCTTCTTTCTTGATTTTCTAATGAGTTACAGAATTAGGTGGCAAATTGGATAGAATGCTAGGCCTGGAATTTTGAAGACCTGAGTTCAAATCTAGATTCAAATACTTTAGAGACTTTATGACCCCAGGTTTGATCTCTTGACTTCTCTCTGCCTCAGTCTCCACAATTATAAAATGGAAATAATAACACTTGTCTTGATCAAACGAGATAATATTTGTAAAGAACTTAGCACAGTTCCTGGCTTACAGTAACTATTATATAAATGCTTATTCCCTTCCCTCCCTTTTCCTATTGGAACCTTCCTCACATCAAGATGGGACAAGCAGATAATAAACTTCAGTGGGGGTGGGGGGTGGGGTGGTGAGGACTGGGGAAATGTGGGTATCTCACTCAACAGCTTCTTCTATTTTGAGGTTAATGCTGTTGTCTATCAACTTCCCATATATTTTCCTTCAGTTCTCAATGAATTCAAAGGCTCACAGTCTTTCCTCTCCATGTCCTGCTCCTATGCTATAAATCTCTCTCTCTCTCTCTCTCTCTCTCTCTCTCTCTCTCTCTCTCTCTCTCTCTCTCTCTAGATGCTTGCTCAAATGCCTTAACTTCCCATTTCCTCAGTCTGCTCATTTCCCATGACCTATTCCTCCATGCTACTTTATAACCTTGATCTTCCATTACTACAAGTGTTTTACTTTCTTATTCATGAATTCTAATATTCTTTTACTGATAATAATTTTTTTTATCCATCTTTCCCTGTGTATTCCTCTGTTCTTTCCCAGGTCATCACCTCTGCATTAGATAGATATTCCTACCTTTTCTATCTTGGTCCTTTGGTGAACTTGTACAACTTTACATGACGGTTCTCTGCTCTGGAATCTTGCCCCCATGGGCTGTTACTGATTCCAATCTGGCCAATTCCAACGTTGGATTGGGCAGTTATGTGG
The DNA here is from genome assembly GCF_048593235.1 of Sminthopsis crassicaudata. Lineage (NCBI taxonomy): Eukaryota > Metazoa > Chordata > Mammalia > Dasyuromorphia > Dasyuridae > Sminthopsis > Sminthopsis crassicaudata. The sequence goes on along the minus strand of NC_133619.1, from coordinate 364,066,486 downwards.
TCCAGTGGTTAGAGTTCTGGAAAACCTGAGTTCAAATCTGGCCTAAGTGTCTGAGGCTCAGATACTTACTACTTGTGTAATTCCAGGAAAATTACTTCATTCTCTGCCTCAGTTTTTTTTTTTTTTTTTAATCTGCAAAATGATCTGGAGAAGGAAATGGCAAACTACTCCATTATTTTTGCCAAGAAAACATGACTAAACAACAACAACCTTGAATTACTTCTACAATTCACCTCCATTCCTTCTTATTTATGTGTTACTGAATACAACTGAAAGAAATCATGAACCCTTTTGGCTATATCCATTACAAATTTATATCTTCTAATCTAAGCTGGGCCCTCATTATATAGCAAGGCAAAAACATTCTATGTATTCCTAATCAATTTGCTCTTTTTTTCCCTTTAACATATGTCCCAAGCCTTATCTTTTCTCTTCAAGCCTTCCTCCATGCTTTTTCTATCCCTGTCTCAGCTAAGTTTCTCATTTTTCACTCAAGTCTCTCCTATTCTAATTTATCCTCCATTCAGCTAGGTGCCATGTTAATTTTTCTAAAACACAGACATGGCAGCTCCTTGCTCAATGAGTTCCAGTGCCTCTCTATAACTTTCAGGATCAAATAGAAATTCCTTTGCTTGGCATTTAAAACTCCTAATAAACTGATCCATTTTTACCATTTTTCAATTTTCTTATATTTTATTCCCTTTTACCAATTCTATGATTCAACTACATTGTCTACTTAAAGCTACTCCTATATATCCAACACTCATTCTCTGCTCTCTATGATTTTTTGAAAAAACTGCTTATCTGTCCCCCACACCAAATTCCCTTCTTCCTCACCTCTGTCTTTTGGTTTCCCTCAATAATTAGCTCAAAGTCTACCTTCTAAGAAAGGTTTTTCCTATAGATGCTAGTGTCTTCCCTTTACATGCTACCTTCCATCTACTCTGCATATATTTTGTTTATGTCAAATTACATGTGGTCCTATTTTTTGCTTTTCTATGAATCCCAAACACTTAGCACAAAGTGAGAATTTAAATGACTGACTGAGCATTTGATTTGGCTAAATGGAGATTGTGGGACAGGGGTTTTGGCCCTTTGCTAAAGTATAACATATCCCTGAGTACTTCTCTCTGATCCATAAAGGAGAACTTGTCCAAGAGATTTGGCTACTGAGCCAGGAATAGTAACCCTTTCAGTATTCCTTAAAAAGACCAGCCCTTGAACACTGTGTTCCTAGCTCTTAAGTGTGTGGGGACTCTTTGAGTCTCCATCTTGAAGAAGGAGATGGGAGAGAGTAGAGCTCTCTTCAACCTTTCACAGTGGCTATGGTAGTATGGAATTTATATATTGCTTAAGTAAGTGTGAGCCTGGATCTCAAGTACTCTGTCTGCTTCTTTTTCTTTGTGTTTCTTTCCTGGTAATAGTGATGAAATAGTGATCCAGAGATAGACATCTTCGGCATAGAAGGCAACCTCTTGAATTCAAATGGTCAGATTATTTGTACTGCAAATTCTTTATCCCTCCCTTCTTCCCTCTCTTCCTTTATTCTCCTCCTTCTCCTCTTCCTCCTTCTTTTTCTTCTCTCTCTTTTTCTTCCTCCTTCCCTCCCTTCCTCTTCCCCTTTCTTTCTCTCTCTGTCTCTCTTTTTGTCTCTGTTTCTTTCTCTGTGTCTCTCTGACTATCTGTCTCTGTCTCTCTTTCTCACCAGTACAGCTCTACCATGTTCTCTTCTCTGAAATCTTGCCTCTTTGTGCCATTGCTTATCACAATTTGGCAAATCCCATCCTTGAATAGGTCAGCTAGGTGGTCCAATGGAAAAAGTGCTGGAACTGAAGTTAGGAAGATCTGAGTTCAAAAGTGGCTTCATATTTGTGTATGAAGGGAATGGGAGCAAATGACGGTTAATAGGAAGATGACCCCAAATCATTCCCTGACTTGCTAGAAGGTATGGACCTCGAAAGAATTTTTGTTTACAGAGAACCAGGGTAAAGGTGACATAGTCATCCAGCTGTCCCACAAAATGTTTCCTGTCTTCCAGAAGAGTATAATAGGAACAATGGATTGCTACTTCATAATTTAAATCTGCCAGTGTGTGCTTTTGACAATTTTGTGTTTCAGCATTTCTTTTGTGTGAAAGAAATAAATAGCTGTCCTATACTTAATCTACTTTGTATAATTAATATTTTTTTAATTGTTTTGGTCCCTTTTATCCTAGACTTGAACTAAGCCTAAATTTTAAGTGATTTTTTCCCAGGGCTCCACTTTGGGGAGTATAAAGAGTCATCAGCAATGAGAAAGAACCTGACCCTTCTCTTCAGCAGCAAGTCAGCTCAATTTATTAAGTGTATACTATGTGTCAGGCACTGTGCTAATTGCTAGGAAAAAAAGAAAGAAAAATGGCCCTACCTTCAAAGAACACATATTCTAATGGAGGAAGAAAAGATATGAAAAGGGAAGGGAGAAGTCATGCACTTTGGGGATATAGTTATTATTGTTGAAGAGGATTATGACATTAGGGAGATGATGCCATCCCATGTAAGTGAATTGTATTTAAATGAGGGAGGGCTATGCAAGTTCACCTGCCTCACTTTCCCCTTCAGAACAATCAATCTGGGTCCAGTGGCCAGATATAGATCAGGGTGCCCTGAGATGGCCCTGAATGAAATGGGAGACCATGGTCTTTTAAAGCTAAGGTCTTCAACAGATCTCAATTTGAATGAGGCTGCACCCATTCAGTGATTAAGGCTATTAGTGAAGTCCAGAGAATGAAGAGTGGACTGGTCTGGAATCTTTTTCAAAATGGAGTTTCCAGGAACTCACACAATAGGAAAAGAAGGCTACAGAAGTGGAGAGACCAGGTAGGTCTGCCCACAACCAAAATCAGTCCTTATGGATTCAGATCTGGGGTCCCTTCCTCGGAGAAGGTACTTAGTCCCCTGGGCCAGCAGTTCTATAATAATATATTAATTCATTATCCCTTTAAGACATCTCTAACCAAGCTGAAATGTGTTACTTTCCTAAGGGTAAAGTTCTAAGGGCACAGAGACAGCTGTTATTAGAGGCATTTCCAAGTCTTACCACTATTGGCTGAGAGTACTGGGATAAGTTTATGCTTTTGCCCAGTGTAAGTTCACTCATCTTTTCTGAAGAAGGAATGCCTTTTCTCCCCCATATGTTGACATACTAGTCAGATCTTGTGGTTAGCCTGAAGCATATTTTAACTGTAATGTTTGTTTTGAATTTGATATTGTTTAGAAGGGGGTGGCCGTGGGGGTGGGAGAATTGCATTAGTGACAACAGCACTAGTGAAGCAGGGAGCCAGGTGTGAGAATCCTGGGCTTTCTTTAGGACTGTTCATTATGCTTAATTCACTCCAGTGGATCTCAGCTACAAATACTCCTCAGTTTGGTTTTCAGGTTTTCTCCCCAAACAGTTCTTCCTGGGAACCTAAAGACCCATTCCAGAAAAAAAAAAAAAGTCTCATCTCATAAATAATTGCTATATAAAATTAACTATAAAGTCTTTCAGCTGGATGGGGCTGAAATGAAAGATTAATAAACATTAGAACTGCACTGACTCTGTATTCTGAGAAGACCCTTCCCAAATTTGGGCCTGAGTCGTTATTTGGAGTGTGAAAGCTGCGAGGAAAAATTGAAGTCCTGCTAATTCCACATCCCACTTCTGTATTTCTATCCTAACAGTCCAGAGGACCTCATTCTATCTTCAAACACAGTGTGACATAACAGAAAGAGTATTGGACTTGAAGTCAGAAGAGTCAGGTTTAAGTGTTGCTTCTAATACCTATTATATGTGTGACTATGGGCAAATCACTTTACATAATTGATTCTTAATTTCCTTATCCACAAAATTGGGATTAAACAACATTTGCACTCTTTACAGAAGCTGCTTTATAAATCTGAATATGCTGTTAGATGAATTTGGGTTACTGATACTAGCATGAAAATGACCTTAAGCACTATTCTTAGGGTCAACCAGAATAATGAAGAATGGTCCTTTTCTACATCTCTTTGCAAGTTTCTTTATATTTTAATTTCATGGAAATCTTTGAGGTTGTAGGATATTGGAAGGAAGCAAGGCACTTGATTGTACACTGACAAAAATCCTGACAAAATCCTTCTCTCTAGGAGGGCCTTGAGATCAGTAGGAAATAGCAATGTGGAAGGATATTGAGGAATGTGGGTGGAAACAAACCAAATTCAACTGGCCTGAGACAATTTGGACCTGATTCCTTTGGAAATTATTTTTAAGAGTCTTCTAGGTTCTCTGAGCCAGTGGGTAAAAGAAAAAAGGAGAGGAGAGAATACTTTGATGAATATTTATTTAAGTACACCTAATAAGTTTATACCCTCTCCAACTACTAAATGATCCTTTAGAGGGTGCCTTAAAATTTAGCAGGGCAGAAGTGATTTCTTATTTTTCCCTACTTACTGGATTTTCGACAAAATATTAACTAGTTTAAAAGTCTTAACAACTTGGCATTCTAGATTTTCTATACTCTGGCTCCAACCTGTCTTTCCACTAATTTTTGGCCACTCCTCTGCTATAGCCAAGATTGGTTCACTTATTTGTCCTCAAAACAATTTCCTACCTCTCTGTCTTTATCTGTGACTATGTTCCCTACCTGCAGCATATCTCTCTTAATCCTCCTCCCTTGCACTAAAATTCCATTTCTATCTGAATTCCCTTTATTTATGAAGGTACTGCTTTCTTTCCACCTTCTTGGGGGAAGTGACAATCTTCCCATATTCTAACATGATCAGATCATAGTTCAAGAATTGTATTCAATTCTGGAGATCACATTTTGGGAAGACCATCAGTGAACTGAAGAATATCCAGAGGAGCATAGCCAGATTGATGGGCTTTTTGACCTTGCTCTATGAAGATTAATTGACAGAATCAGGGATGTTTAATTTAGAGAAAAGAAGTTTGATGGGGCATATATAGCTGTCTTAAAATATTTGAAAGATAGTTACATGGAAAAGGAATTAAGCTTGATTCCATGGGGAAGAACTAGGAAGAAAAGAATGTGTTATGGAATGGGTTATGAAGAGAATTTGTGCTTGATATAAGGAAAATCTTTCTTTTTTATTATAACTTTTTATTGACAGCACATATGCATGGGTAATTTTTTACAACATTATCCCTTGCCCTCACTTCTGTTCCAACTTTTCCTTTCCCTCCCTCCACTCCCTCCCCTAGATGGCAGGCAGTCTTATAAACATGTTAAGTATGTTATACTATATCCTAGATACAATGTAGGTATGCAGAACCCAACAGTTCTCTTGTTGCACAGGAAGAATTGGATTCAGAAGGTAAAAATAATCTGGGAAGAAAAATAAAAATGCAAACAATTAACACTCATTAAGAAAAATCTTTCTAACAATTAAAAGTGAAATGGACTCCCTTGAAAGGAAGTAGTTTCCTATATCCCTAGAAAGTTTCAAGCAAAATCTAGTTGACCTTTTGTTTGAGGTATTTTAGAAGGAATTCCTTTTCACCTTATTCAGGTGACCAGATGGTCTCACCAACTCTGAGATTCTGTAACTTCTCTATTAAACCATCCTTGACTATTCTAGCTAACACTGATCTTCCCCCCCTGCCTGTCATCCTATTAGTAAGTCTATACTGCTCATTTGACTTTGGGGCTATTTATTCAACAGGTATTTACTGAGTGTGTAAAATTCTATACTAGGTTTTTTTAAATAAAGGCTTGCAAGATACAAGAGAAAGAAAAGATTTTTGCATAGTCAGTTCACATCCTTCATTTATAAATGGTGTCAGGTTGCTAGAAATAGCACTGATTGTGAGGCCCTGGTTCTTGGGAAGACAAGGGAGAAAGCTCATCTTTAGGGATTGGGGGAGTCAGAGGGTAGAGTCCAAGTTTTTGGTGGAGTGGAAACAAGGGTGATTGGCCATGTAAGGAGACTGTGAGAAAGTGGACTAGAAATTCTAGAACTTTAGTGGTTGAAGGAACCTCAGAGGCCATCTTATACAATCTGTATTTGTGCAAGTTTCCCCTCTATGATTGATCTTATTGTTCAGCTCTTGAATCAATCAAAATCATCCAACTCTCATTTGAAGCTCACCAGTAAAGAGGAACTTACCATGTACTTAGTCCATTCTAGCTAGGGTGAGACAGACCTAATTGTTGGGAAATTTTCCCTAATGTGATACCTAAGTTTGCATCTTTGAAATTTTCACCATTTATTCATATTTTTTCCTTTTGAGGCCAAAAAGAACAAGCCTGATTCTACTTTCATATATAGCCTTTCAGTTCCTAGACTAAATACCTTCAATTTCTTTAGCTGATTCTCTTGGGATATCATTTCAAGGATCTTCACCATTCTGATTACATTCTTTTGGACATTTTTAAACAAAACTGTATCCTTCCTAAAATGTGCTTTCTAAAACCTGACTGAAACAGTTAAGATGTGGTTTGACAATGACAGAATGTAGCAGGACTGTATCACGACCCTAGCCAGAAACACTGTAACTTTCTTGTACACATTAGTTATTTTGGTTGCTACATCACATTGTTGATTCATATTGAACATACAGTCCAATAAAATCCCTTGATCTTTTTAGTTACACCTTTCCCATCTTGTATTTGTGAAGCTAATTTTGTAAACCCAAATGTATTTATCCCTTTCAAATATATAATGATATTGGAAAGGGATGGTTGAGGCTAAGTTGTAAATAACCTTAAATAGTAAACTGAGGAATTTATATTTATTCTAAAAGCATC